>NC_142933.1:99445547-99680547 GCF_046866305.1 Octopus bimaculoides
TAGGGTTTGTTCACTCAATACAGGTTACTGTACATTGGAAAGTAGTTCCCGGATTTCTGGAAGCCGGATAAAGAATCCGGCATATGTAAATATATATACGCACACACACACACACACAAATATATATATATATATATATATATATATATATATATATATATATATATTTAGTAAATGGAGTAAAACGCATATGTTAACTGAATACTTTTACTCCATTTACTAAATTTTTATATTTACTCAAGTACCCAAAATAACAAGGAGTTTCTACCTCATAAACAGGAGTTACACCACAGTCATTTTGTGATCTTTGCTACCCTGGTATCTATTAACCAATTTATTTTGTCCGAGTTAATTATTAACTAAGAGAAAATAAATACATATAATAAATATATATACATTATGTGTGTGTATTATATATATAAATATATATTATGTGCTTACGAGAATATCAAAGTTAAGTATTTTCCATGAGAAAACCCAACGGTAAATGTTTGTTGTTCGGTAATGTTCGTGTAAGTTCGGTGCGATATCACGAGTGTAGCGGAAGTAAGCGGTAAGCACCGAAGTTAGTCGTCAGCCCTCGCTCTCACACTGAGACTTTATCTTGAACAGTCGGCGGGGCGGTGTTGTTTGTGGAGTGTCAGTCGTCGCTGTCTCTGTTTCTCTGTTTCTCTCTCGCTCGCGTTCTCTCTCTGTCTCTTCTGGAGATTGAACCCAACTCAAGACGAGCACAAAAAATCTGAGATACATCATTGCAAAAAATATATATTCTAGCTATATATATTATATGTTTATATATAATTAAGAGGAGAGAAGCTATAGCTGGTGGTGTTACGTTGGCTACTTAATTCCTGTCGGCGCCTGTCGTTTTTTTTCTGTCACCAACTTTCATATTCTCTCACATATACACTCACTCACACACACACACGTAAACACTCACACTCACACACACACACTCACACTCACACTCTCGCATAGCATTCTTTTAATGAAGTAAAAGAGGAGACATCATTAAAAGTTGTAAAAAGCATTACGCGTAGTAGTGTTTGGTGGTGTCGGTCGTTACCCGCCTTGGGAATATCTTCATTTTATTTCTCTCACTCTGTCTTGATAACTTAATACCACCTAACGTGTTTCGAACATGTCCGATGGCCAGTATAGCGATGGATACATGGAAGAGGAGGAGGAATGGGACCGAGAAGGTTTACTCGATCCCGCCTGGGAGAAACAGCAGAAAAAGGTCAGTTTCATTTCACTGAAAATTTTCTCTTCTCTCCTTCCGCTCTCATTCCTAAACACACACACACACACACACACACACACGCACGCACATACATATTGCTTATATATACATACACACATTGCTTGCACATCACACAAAAGTAGAATAGAACATACATGCATATCTATATATACGCATATTCAACTGACAAATATACATACATACATACATAATACATATACATACTTACACACACACATGCATATTACTTACATATACATACACACATAGCTTACACATCACACACATGCATATCTATATATATACGCATATTCAACTGACAAATATACAAACATACATACACGTGCGCGCGCGTACGCTAGCCTCCCGAATCTCTACCATTGTGTACTATAAAACAATCTACCTAACCTTTAACCTTGACTCTTGAGCACATCAAATAAATTCACAGTTAGCACTCACACATACAACTATCTTGTATTATTCAGTAACCCGTATATATATATAAAAGTATATACGCACTAACGTTTATTATAAACTCCCTCGCAAAACTTGCATTTTTTTTTTATTTACACCCTTCAGATTGTCCCCATCTACAATATTCCTCCCTATCACTGTCGACGATGATCATTAATCCAGACCGGTATGCTAGGGGTTTCCTGTTTATCCCATCATCTTGGCACAAGTCCAATGTTTGTATGGGAGAAACTACAAACGATTGAATTAAGGGAGAAAAAAAAAGAAAAAAAAACAAGCAGTATAATGTCACTTGTATGTTTATTTATCGACCTTTCTCCCAAAGAGAGGAAAGGTTTGGGTTACCAGGTTAATATTTTGAACTTGGAGGCCCGAGATGGTCGATCCGTTTACAGATTTTAGCAATCGCCATAAATCGCCGATCAGAAAAACCACATCCAGTCAGCAGGTGTCTTCCTTACTTCACCCTTCGATGTACACCTTGTACCCGATACACCCCTAATTGCTAAAACTGCGCGACCAGAAACCAGCACACTTCTTTCTTGTCCCCTTTGTATCATGACCAAAACTAACCCCCCAGATCCCGTTTGTACTAAGCCACCTTCAAGAAATACTCGAGGCTAGCTCCTTAATTTAATTAGCATCATTTCCCTTTTGTTAATTTAACACACACGCACAACACAAAAATTCATTTCAAATATTTTCACAGACGAGCGGTCCCTTTAATTCTTTTTTTTTTCCTTTTTCTCACTTTGATATTTTCATTTCTTTCTTGTTTGTGTTTAATAAAAATCTTTCTTTCCCTCACGAAACTACATAACTTTCGCCAGATCTATCATTTTATTTTTATTTCCCAATATTTATAATATCAATAAATATTTACCACCTTAAAAAAAGGAATTGTTGAATTCATGGCCATTAACGATCTTATACTTTCTCAACCATGCAACATATTTTTCTTCAATGTTGACCTTTATGCCTATAATAAAGTCCTTTGTGATTCAAATTTTTTCCCACCTTAATGTGTATATATATATATATATATATATATATATATATATATATATATATAATAAAAGTCCTTAGTACTTAAATATTTTTCTCTCCACCCCCATCTTATCGTATAACAATATAAAATCGTTCCTGCTTCAGTTTTTCCCATCTGTTAATCTCAGACTATCTCTCTATCTTTTTAACTCTCTGGCTGTCTCACAGTTTGCCGATCTTTCTACGACTTAGTACCTGGTCAGATAACAAACTCTCTCTCTCTCATATATATATATATATATATATATATATATATATATATATAAAGAGAGAGAGAGAGGACATATGTATGTAAAAATGTATATAATATATATGTGTATATATTTATCTAGACGTGTGTGTATAACTGATATATTCTATACACATTTACACAAATTTGAAGTGAGGTGTGCGTGCATATATATATATATATATATATATATATATATATATATGAATTTCTTGTGTAGTAGTAGTATAAATTTCGAAAATAACAACTTCGTTTATAAGCAGTTTTATTTGGTCATATTTCACTTGTCTCATATTATTTGGACTGGTGATAACCACCATTATACTTCTAGACATTATTTCTTATCACAAATGAAACTTGCAAGTCTAGTTAATTACTTGTCCTAGTTAAAAAAAAAAATTTTTTTATCGTTTTATACGTTATATATTTCTCACATGCACATGTACATATATACACACGTTTAAGTGTACAATTAGACATGTATATTGTATATATATATATATATATATATATATATATATATATACACGTTTATATACATACATGCTGTACAAGTCGCTTATTGCTATTTAAAAACGCTTTCCCTTCCGAATGATCACAATATGCGGCTTACTATATATACGTATAGATAGATAGATTGATTGGTAGAACGTATGTGCGTGTTAGCATACGTATGTGTCTGTATGGACGTGAACATATATATGTGTGTGTGTCTAGATTTGAAATAATCTTGGTCTTATAGTTTAGTTGCCTGTTGTGTGTCACACGGCTCCACTGCTATATTGATCAATCACAAAAGTGACGAATTTCGTGGAGGGGGAAAATTTGACTCATCCCGAAGCCCTTAACACTTTTTAGACGGTACAACTTTTAAGAATGTCTGTCATCTGCCCCTCCACCTTTTTTCTTTCTTTCTTTCTTGTGCGCATTCCTTCCTCATCTGATGAATTACTGTCATTGTATACTTAGTTGTATGGTTGTTCCAAGTCATTGGAAAACTGAGCCATCACCTACTTTCCCATTCTTTACAAATCTGGTTGCACTATCTATTCTTCTGTGATTCTGTGACAAGATTCTTTTGAAGCTGTCCCTATTTTATGAATAAATCAGCGTCATGCATACATACTCATACACACTTATACATACACACACATGCATTTATATATATATATATATATATATATATATATTCATAACATTCATGTACACATACATTTATAGATATACATTGTCTCTCAGATATACACTAACACACACACATATATATACATACATACACACAGATACGCACACACACACACACACACATATGTGCGTGTGTATCCTTCCTTCCTTCCAATACTGTCTTTTACAATCTCTCCTTCCCTTGTAACGCGTTCATCACCAACAAAAGCATCATCTTCATTCTCAATCGATTTTATTTTGATTCTTCATCATGTTTTCCCCTGTTTTCTCTCGTTCCCTCTTAATAAATTAACCTACTTTCCTTTATTAAAGTTATATATTTTGAAGAATATTCGTGCAAATATTTTTCTACCTTTGCGAATCGAAAAAATAAAGTAATAAGTACATACATTTTGAGATGTGACAAAGCTAACTCCAACGTGATTAAACCTTTATATATATATATATATATATATATATATACTGTTATGTCAGGAGAGAGTCATTCTCTTTTAGTGCCTTATAATTTAACACACTCACCGGTAATATATATATATATATATATAGTCCATGTAATATACACACACACACACATGCGTGTGAATGTATACATATAGTGTGTATATAGAGTGAAGGAAAGGCGTGTGTGTAAGGCTCTCTCATTCAACGGAAACTAGTACCATCATATTTTATATCTTGCTATGATGGCTCTACAGCCACTCACCAACCCACTTTTTTTTATATATTACTATCTGTCGGCTCAAAGCACCGTTGGTTGTCGCCGCCAGTAATAAACGCCATTTAAATATTAAATGCTACTAAATTATCTGGCTTGTTGCTTTCATCGTGTTTATTTTCCGCCAAAATTTTAAATTGCCATAGCTATATATATATATATATATATATGAAATGGTGGTGGTGCAGTCGGGTGTATATACGCTGCACTTATAACTTACATTCCAAGACTAGTGACTAATGAATTTAAATCAATGTCATCGTGTTTCAGCAACTGGATCGAGTTTAAAATAAGTTTTATCTCTCTCTATCTTCGCGACTATCTTTCTCTCTACGGGAAAGAAAGAAAGAAAATCATATATAAAAAAAATAAAGAATAACATAACACACGTGGATCTATATAAGGCTTTTTAGTAGATTTAAGCATGGTCTATGTATTATTAATATTATTATTATTATCAATATTATGAATAATTAAGTTATGCTTAATGACGATCGTTATGTATTTGTATGCCCCACCCTATTAATCTGTCACGATTATTCGGTATTCACAAACTGCTTCCAGTTTTATCCTACTTTCTTCCTATCTGTCACCTTTTGCTGTCTTTCACACCTGTAATACTTACTCTGTGTGTTCGACTTTGCCTTTCATCCTTTCGGGGTCAATAAATTAAGTACCAGTTGCGTACTGGATCGATCTAATCGACTGCCCCCCTCCCCCAAAATTTCGGGCCTTGTGCCTAGAGTAGAAAAGAATATCACTTTGTGTGTATGTATGTATGTATGTATGTGTGTGTGAGTGCGGTGTTTACTTCCTCCGTATAATATATACACTCACGCACATTTTACGAATTCCTTGCACATGCATTCATGTTGTATCGACATGATCTCGACTAGAGTTGCGCCCGTTTTTCTATGTCGGCATGGTTGTTGGTCAAAGATCAACCACACACACGCACGCCCTATGTATGTATATGTGCGTATACACACGCGCGCGCACATAGTTTAAAGCACTGAAAGTCGATTCCTTCTCTTCTGAGTGCTTAATATTCGCAGATTAGCGATTGTGTATGTGTGTATAAAAACACACCCACCCTAGTGTATAAATGAGAATATCTATCTATCTATATCTATATATCTATATATATATATATATATATATATATATATATATATATACGCACACACTCGTGTATGAGTATATAAACTCATACACACACACACACACACACACACACACACACACACACACACATTAACCGTATGTCTGTCGGCATGCATGCTCGTTTTGTTCTCTCTCTTTTTAACCAGGTGTGTTATATTCTAAAAACCACAAACTGTTCGGCATACGGCATGCCCAAAAATGGCAACGGTGGTGAGGTGCCGAAAGTAGTTATTTCTTTATTGAAATGCTTTTCTTCTACCCACCAACTATCCACCGTCAACCTTATGAAAATGATGATACTGTTGCTTGTTTGGTTGCAGCTACTACTGACTCATATCTTGAATATCTGATGAACAGCTCGTCATAGCCTTTCCTCACACACTTCCTCTCGCCTCTCCCTTCTCGTACTACTACTACTACTACTACTACTACTACATCAAATTCTTCACTTTATTGTGCATTTCTAATGTTAGATGTACCCCTTTTGCAAATTTCCTAGCTGCATAATCTCATGCATTACTGCTACAGACAGCCAGACTCCATTCTAGCATGCACATATGTGTATTCGTGTGTTAAACAGAAGCAGCATTGCATATGTGTTATGCATCTACTTGTTCTCAAAGGAGTATATAGCCGTGCTCAGAGAAAACATTTGTGGATGTGTGAAGTGAGACAGATTCACGCCAAATTCTATTTTATCATGGAGACAAGAATTATTACTTGTGTGAGCTAGTTTCGTCTTAGATATTTTAGAAGGAATGAATGAATGAAGTTATAAACTAGAATCAGTGAATGGGTTCTTTACACTAGACATGAAAATTTACTCCATTTGGGGGTCTGTCTGAATAGTAGGGATTCGGAAAGGTTTATATATATTTATATAATTATTTTCCATTTGTCTCCCTCTGTTATTGTGAATTTATATCTTGTTATGGAGTTTTTGTTGATCTGCAGTAATAAGCAGTTACATTTTAGGAAATAAGAATATTTTCAAACACACACACACACACACACACACACACACACACACACGTATATATACAGGTATAAAACAAATGCAGGTATGTCAGATATATAACAGTTCTTGATTTATTAAAATCATCCACACCTCTAGTGGGTGTATCATAATTACCGAACGGCAATTAAGACCAGTTTCACGTGAGAGTTTCAAGAATTCTCAGAAGTTGAGATGCCATTAAGAAGTACAGGCTTATTGTCTGGAGATAAGAGGAGAGTCTTGGGCACGTGTTTCTGGCTCAGTAATCATCATCAGCACGACAGCTCGCCAACCTTATCTGCATATGTGTGTGTATACAAGTGTGTATATATGAGAGACAAACTGATATGTAATATCCTTTTACATACACACAGATGTATGGCCGTATGTATACACAAACATTTGGGTGAATATTAATCCACATGGACATAGGCATGTAACAATGGAATGGATTTATAACTTATATTCAAAAACTCATAATTTTTTTTACCATTCTTCAGATACTTCTCCAAGTCAAACTCTGGGCCGTACTAGCAGAAGCAGAAAGATTTACTGGTCTCTAAGAAGATTGTTTAAACTTGCACAGTCATTAAGTATATTTTAGTTAATACAACCAGCATAAAATAAGTTAATGAGATTTTTAATCATGCAATGGAGTTGAGGAGGGACAGTTCCAAGTAATTAGTATTTTTCTAGGTTGCCCATTCATCTTTTGTCACCTACTGGACTTTTATGTTAGTTGCTCAGCCTGCTAGAAATAGCAGCCAGATATCACATCCTGCTGTCCTAAAAAGGTAAAAATGATAGATTATGAATGGCAAAAAGAAACTTTTAAAAAAAAACCCAAAACAAAACAAAACATCAAAAAATACTAGATGATCAGTGTTGGAATAAATACTTTTGATCGTAAGTTTACTCGATCAGCAGTATACTTTTCGAGGGAGTGGACGAGTGGGAAGGCAAATAAGTATTAGGTCTTCAAATAGGTTCAATGTCCTTCTCCTTCCATTTTTTTTCCTTTTCATAAATGGAATGGCAATATTGAGTAATCTCAATGGAAAATGCCTTCAATAATTAAGGATTGGCCTTAAGCATACAACAAAACCGGAAGTGTGACTACTTGCAAGAAAGTAGAGAAAAAGGATATTTTCATTGAAAATTATTTCCACTAGGCTCAATTATATAAATCCCCCTCTCCCCCCTCTTGGCATAAGCAATGTGTGTTTATTATACGCATACATGTGTGTGTAATTTAGATTCTACCGAAAGAGAAGTGTTTCAGTTAGAAAGCTTACTCAGTTGGTTGTGAATTCAATTATAATTTCATCATCACACTTGCTAACAAATGTTAGAGAGCCCATAAATGTTTACATATTTTATACGTACGTAAGAAACCTTTTAATAGGTGTAATTATGAAACCGAGAAAGTAAAATAGCAGCGTCCATAAATATTGATCCCTAATCAAAGACATTAATTGAACTGCTGCATATTACTTGCTATATTCTATATCGGCTGCAATAGTCCTTTAATATTTAAACAATTCTTTCTCCATTCATAGCCATTGCTGTACATGTATCTCCTATAAACTAACCAAACGTTGAGTGTATTCATATCTCTACATAGCCATTTCATATCTACAGAAACTAATTGATTATTGGGTCATAGGTTTTTAGCTAAAATCTATACAAATATTTTATTTAGATTATACACCTTACATATCTCATACGTTACCTAACCAATGGGTAAACACACTAGGGTGTTAACTGAAACTGGTTGTCTTGTCCAGGGAGAAGAATTTCATTTGCTTAACATAAAAGAAAACTAGTCTTTAAAAAGTCTCCCCTCCACTGCTGTCTGGTCTAGGAAATTTTTTTTTTTTTTTATTTACCATAGTTTGTTGTTTGTTCCTTCTTAAGCTATGCCTGGCTCATAAGGGCCGGTTTCCTGGTTTCATTGGCATATAGGTCCTCCATTTGGATGGGACACTGGTCCATCGTAGGTGAGCTGCTAGATGCAGGAGGTAAAGCTGAGAGAAAGCTGTGGCAAAAGAGTCAGCAGAAGTTCACCATTACCTTCTGCTGGAGCCGTGTGGAGCTTAGGTGTTTTGCTCATAAACACACACTTCACCCGGTCTGAGATTCGAACCCGCAATCCCTTGACCACGAATCCGCTGTTCTAACCAGTAGGCCATGTGCTACCTTGCCATAGTTTGTTGGTTGTTTTAATTATTGCTAATCAGTTTGCTTTAGAGAAATGAGAGCAAATCTTCATTTTAAATACCTTGCCCTTCCTGTCACTAGGAAGGGCATCAGGCCAGAGAAAAATCTGTCTCTACAAACCATGTTTGACCCATGCAAGCATGAAAAAGTGGACATTAGATGTTGATGGTGAAACTGGTGTTTAGGAAAATACAATGATTCCATTGTGTAGATATTTAATGGATCAAAAAAATACAGAATACTTCATTTGATTAAGAATTTTACTGATTAAGCAAATTGCAGGATCAGATTTGAAACAGGTGTTTTCTAAGTGTGCAAATGTTTTATTGATATTTTTGATATTAAACTGCCTGAAACTGCCATTGCTTCTATATTACAAGTGACCTGTTTTAAAGTGATTTAAATTAAAAGCCTTCCATCAGAATTCTATTCTAAGTTGCATTCCAAATACTTGCTTAATAATGGCAAAGTTATTTTACTAAATATATAATTATTTTCCAAATAAATTGAAACAAAAACAATGTGTTTTAACAGAAATATAATTACAAAAGGGTCAATGAGTAGATAGCGACGAAGTTGGGTTCATTAGCTGGGCATTGAGATAATTAATTAAGTCAAGCTTTTATTCCATGGGAACACCATGGTAAGGATGACTAAAGATAAGACCTGATAAGTGGGCCTATCCCTTGTGAATTTGAAAGGTCCAATAATATATTTCAGTAATAAAGGTCATTCGGATAATCATTTTCACAACAAAAGTTGCACTATTAGTTTAAAGTTTAATTTTTCTTGGAGCTAGAATACTGGCAATTATATAGCAATTATATATTAGCTGTTATCTAACAATTAGACAAGATACCCATTGTTCTTGGCCTTTTTGCTTAAAACATAACTTGAATTTAACCAAAACTTTTTAATATTTAGATTTTTTTTTTTTCATTTTATAATTTCTCTACCTATTGACTTGTTTGTTCAATTTAGTTTGAGAGAGAGAAAGAGAGAGAGAGAGAGTCTGTGCTGGGTAACCAATTGAAAATAGCTGATCAGATCATGAAACTTACTGAACCAGCTCTCAAAGTTGCAGTTTAAAATAGCTTCAACTATGACCACAGCTGACTTACTGACTGACTGACTATGTGCACTGCTATTGGTTAGTTACAACTGGGTGGGTGTATGGGGAGAGCAGTTTGGTCTGCATAATGCACATTAATATCATTAATCAGAAGTTAGAACAATACAAAGGTTTTGGAAATAAAACTAATAGTTTTCATTTGGTAACGTAAACTAATTAATACTGTTACTTTATTTTTTATTTAGTGAATGTCACTTCGATAGGAATGTATACAAAGAATTGTCAGTTTTTATAGGATCTTTATTAAATTAGGATTAATTTTGCTTTGATTGTAAAATACACACTCCCACACCAATCTAGAAATAGTACTTTTCTCTCTGGTTGCTTGTGAATGTGTATAAAAAACTTGGCAGGGATACAAAAGTGGAATATTGGAATATGATAGCCCAGTGTTGAGCTAATCTGAGGCTGTGGTGTATCAGATTTGGTAGTAAATGATTTTCACCTGTCTAAATGCTACTAGCTGGTTTCTCTCGGCTATAATTGCCTTTTATTTGTTAATTCCACCTTGTTACTCGATGTCTATATATGTTTCTACATGTCTATGCAGTCATTATCATACAAGCATGTAAGGGCTGAAGATTGCAGTTCGTAAGATAATACAGCTATGAAACAAACTAATAAACCATAGAAGATATGAGGAAATTTCATTATTGAGATTCCAGATTGCTGTAGATCTCTAAGTAGAAGTGTGTTCATTTACAATCCTAAATTGAAACTTGATATTAACTTTTATAATATTGGTTGAACAGTTACAGTTGCTGAGTCTAAATTAACTGTATTATTGTTAAAGATAGTTGGTAACGAATGCTGAGTGATAGAATTTGGTGGTTCCTTTATGTTTTTGCTTAAAAATCTCTCGTCTCTTCAGAGTCAATGAAATAAACATGAGTTATGTACTAAAGTCATTGCCTCTAAGACATGATGAGAATAATGATGATTATCATCATCATTTCATGTCTATTTTTCATGTTGGCATGGTTTGGACAATAAAGAAATCCTTTTGCATACTTCAGTTACATGAGGCAATGTTAGGGATAGTTACATATTCTCTACATTATTCATCATCATCATCATCACCTAATGTCCATTTTCCATTGTCACGTGGGTTGGATTGATTAACAGGAGCTGGCAAGATGGAGGGCCGCACCAGGCTCCAGTCACCTGTTTTGGCATGGTTTCTGTAGCTGGATTCTCTTCCTAGCATCAACCACTTCATAGAGTGTATGGGTGCTTATTACATGGCACAAGCATGGATGTTGTTTTATGTGATGCTGGCACTGGTGCCAATGTAGCACCAGCAATGGTACCTTTTATGTGTATTTTCAACCATATGTTTGGTATTAGAAAGGGCATCTGGCCATAGAAACTATGCCAAATCAGATAGGAACTTTGTACAGCTCTCCATCTCACCAGTTTCAGTCAAACCATCTAACCCATGCCAGCATGGAAAGCAGACACTAAATGATGATGATGATGATGATGATGATGATGATATTGGCACTGAATAATAAAAAGTATTTATTGACAGTTTTTATTTTTTTAGTTTTGAGGAGCTTTTTGTTTTCTCAGTTCTTCTGTTACCAAGAGTTCAGTTCTGTGATACCATCAAATAGTTTTAGTTTTTTGTTGTGGAGGCGCAATGGCCCAGTGGTTAAGGCGGCAGACTCGTGGTTGTGGGATCGCAGTCTCGATTCCCAGACCGGGCATTGTGAGTGTTTATTGAGTAAAAACACCTAAAGTTCCATGAGGCTCTGGCAGGGGTGGTGATGAACCCTGCCATACTCTTTCACCACAACTTTCTCTCACTCTTTCTTCCTGTTTCTGTTGTACCTGTATTTCAAAGGGCCAGCCTTGTCACACTCTGTGTCATGCTGAATCTCCCCGAGAACTACGCTAAGGGTACATGTGTCTGTGGAGTGCTCAGCCACTTGCACATTAATTTCACAAGCAGGCTGTTCTGTTGATTGGATCAACTGGAACCTTTGTCGTTGTAACCGACAGAGTGCCACGAGTCTTTTTGTATACCAAGTATTGGATGTCATGTCTGTTTTCTAGTTAGTGAAACTTTTGGTATCTGCCTATCTTGTTACCTTATTTTAATCCAAAGTATTTTGTTGATTAGTTCAGTAGTATCTTGTTTTTATTTCAAAATATTTAGTTAATCATCCAATTATGCTATGGGAGTTTCAACTAACTGGATTATTCTGTAACCAAAGCCAAATATAGAGTTGAAATATCTGAAACTATCTGGACAACCAACTCATAGTTCTCAATTTTAAATTCACTGCAGTCGTTTTGTTTGTGTTTCTGATACCAGCCACATAATTGTATATGATTCACTTTCTGCTGACTGTTGAAAATAGGTACCAAGTCCAGTAATATCACCTTCAAAACACTGGTATCTTATCTTGATGATTTATCTTTCATTCTTTCAATACCATAGAACACATTATAAGCAGCAGTATTTTATAAATGTTTTATGACTACATACAGCTCTTAGTCATATATTTCTGTGATAAAACATTTTGTTTTCCTTGTCAGCATTTATTTATTGAGGTTATATCACAATGTACCTATTCTGACCAAGTAAATCCTCAGAGCTATTGATCTCTTAATCCTTAATTTTATAGCTTTACATAGCTCTTGCTACAAAGTACACTTGTAAATTGTGTGTGTGTGTGTGTTTGTAATGATGCTTATGTAGCATAAAAATAAATACAAAAAAACTAAAGAGGAACAAAACTAGTACCTATTTCAGTTTATTCATAACATCATCATCATCATCCATTTAATGGCCCCTTTATCTTACCTGCATGGATCAGACAGAATTCATTGAAGTAGATTTTCTATGGCTAGGTGCCCTTCGTGTCATCATACTACAGTTGTTTCCTAGCAATATAATATTCCCCCATGGCAGGACACGTTTTTCACAGATGACTTGAAATGAGGGACACTTCTTGCATGAAAGTGAGGGTCATTAAGGCAGAGGCATAAACATCCATACACAATGGACTTTTTTTTCAGTTTCCATCTATACCAGATCCACTCACAAGGTTTTGGTTGACCTCGATCTATAGTAGAAGACACTTGCCTTGGGTGTCACACCATGGAATTGCACCTGAAGTCATGTGATTGGGAAGTGAACTTCTTAACCATGCAACTATGCCTGAACCTGTTTATAAAATGTTTTAAACATAGGCACAGGCATGGCTCTGTGGTAAGAAGCTTGCTTCTCAGCTACATGGATCTAGGTTCAGTCCCATTGCATGGCACCTTGTGCATATGGTCCTCCACTATAGACTTGGGCTGACCAAAACTTTCTGAGTGGATCTGGTAGATAAAAACTGTAAGAAACCCGTCCTATATATATATATATATATATATATATATATATATCATCATCATAATTTAACGTCTGTTGTCCATACAGGTATGGGTTGGACAGTTTGACTGGGCTGGAAGGCTGCGCTAGACTCCAATCTGATTTGGCATGGTTTTCTACAGCTGGATGCCCTTTCTAATGCCTACTACTCCAAGAGTGTAATGGGAGCTTTTACATGCCACTGGCATGGGTGCCATTTGCGTGACACACCTGGGTGTGTTTACGTGCCACTGGCATAGGTGCCGATTTGTGTGACACTGGTATCTGCCACACACATGTGTGTCTGCACTAGTCCCCCACCATCGCTTGACAACCGATTTTGAGGGTGGTTCAGCAGAGGAGCTCAATAGAATGAGAACCAGGCTTAGAAATATAAATACTGGGTATCAATCCATTCAACTAAAATTCTTCAAGGCACACCTCCAGCATGGCTGCAGTCTAATGACTGAATCCAGTAAAAGATGGAAGACACTTATTCAACATTCTACTGGTGGCCACTTCTTGCACGTTTTCTCTTGCTTTTAAAGACTCGCTTCTTTTTGCAGTAAGGTTCTTATGGTTTGGTAAACTTTGTATGTGTGTGTGTGTGTGTTGATTATTGTTATTCATACATTAGCTTCTTACATCTTGGTAAATATTTTCCATAGCTCTTTTATTTTTTTTCCATACAAAAATCGTTAATTTGTTTAATACATAGTTGTATGTAATTAACCTAGCCTGTTTTTAAATTCATACATTTCATTATCAGCATGCTCATATGCTTGGATACTTGTCTGACCCATTTTCAGAGAGTATCAAAAATCTCTTGTCACTATTTTGTTTACAAACCAGAGAGCAAAAAAAAAAAAACCCAGAAAAATATGCCTTGTCATCTCTGCTTGCTTTCAGCCATTCTCTGCAATGAGGCCATACCTACCAGTTAAACTTTTCGCAATGACTATAAGTTGTATTGCGAGATGGAACACAAGTCAATGGTTGACCATGTCCATGCTTTGCTTTTATTAAAATTTTATATTGTGCCCTCTTTCCATTCACTTCTATCAACAATTCATTCACTTCCATCAACAATCAACTGGATTTCAAGTCCATTTAAAGAAGAATTTAAAATATTAGTCAAATTCTATTTCTGTTCTTGTTACAAAGCTGGCGCTTGTATCTTAGTCAAAAGAAACCATTTACAATTCTTTAACTCTTGTGATATATACCATATTTTAACATGTATAAGGAACTCCCTAATTTTTGGGCTTAAAATTTGGAAAAAAAGGTTTTGTAAGGGATTATAACTATCCATGTATAAGAAACTCCCATATTTTTTTAACCAAATTTGTCCTAGCCACTGGGCCATTGCGCTTCCGCGCACGCACACACACACACATACATAAATATATAGATAGATATAGATGTGTGTATGTATGAGTTTGTGTGTCTGTGTTTGTGCCCCACCATTGCTTGACAGCCGATGTCGGTGTGTTTACATCCTCGTAACCTAGCAGTTCAGCTAAAGAGACCGATAGAATAAGTACTAGGCTTACAACGAATAAGTCTTGGGATCGATTTGTTCAACTAAAAGCGATGCTCCAGCATGGTCGCAATCAAATAACTCAAGCAAGTAAAAGAATAAAAGAATGTGGAAGTTTTATTATAATTAGTCTTGCATCCAACTTTTGATGAGTTCAAATCCCATACTTTCCACCTATGCATTTGCTTGATTACAATGTTTCTTTGACTTCTTACCATTGAACCCTTTAGCATTCAGGAATACTTTGTCAAATGTGATGCTTATTTATTCGCATTGTTTTGAATTAATTGTGCATTGCCTCATGGCTTTGAGATTTCAAAGACGTGATTGTTTATTTTTAGAATGATGTTGCAGGGTAGGTGTGAAAGGCCTGATCTGGCCAGTTTGAAAATAAAGCAGTTGAATACATGGTGTACCTAGATCAGAAGTTCTCAGACGTTTTAATATCCAGGCCAGATCCCAAACCTGGATTTTGGGTTAGGGCCCCCCCCCCCCCCCCCAAAAAAGTCAGTTGAAAAAAATTTATTATATTTATAGATGAAAGATCAAGGGCTACCTGTGGCCTTAGGAGTCACATTTGAGAACCGTTGACCCAAAATGTCAAGTGACATGAATTTGCTGTTTTGCATTTCATTATTTAATTGTAGCTTTTGTCATTTTTTGTTGTTGGATTCCCTTTTTTTTCTGTTGCTGAAGCTACTAAATCAAACATTTTACTTAATCCAACTATTATACTCTGATCATTTAAACACTATCATATTGTGAACTTAGAGATTTTTTTTTTTCTTTTTTTTTTTTTTTTTTGCTCTTAATCTAGTTTTCTTTTCATTGAGCTTAATCTTTTTATCTTGTGTCACAATCTTCTCTGACACTTATTTCACTTCAGCTTCAATGGCTGACATAGGAGTTTGTAGTGAAATAACCCGACCTCACAACCTGATTTAATATCTCTTTATTTCTCAGGTTCATATTGTTTACAGTCTGTTTTAAGTTATACTAAGTACTACTTCATAATATGCTCAGGATAAAATTTGCATTGTTTTAGAACTAAAAAAATCTAGAAGATAATTTTTTTTTTTCTCAAAAGGTTGTTACTTCTAGTTTAAACAATGTTAGTTGCTACTGTTATCAGCTCATATTAGGTTATAATCACCATTTTAACATCCACCTTTCCATGCTTTCATGGGTCAGGATTCAGAATTCATTGGGATGGATTTTCTGCAGCTGGATGCCAACCCTCACCTGTTTCCGAGTGGAGGTTTTATGGAGGATTGGAAATGAGCACCACTACATCTATGAGAGTGGTGCTCCTTTGCAACTACCATGTGATGTCAAAGACAAGGGAACATACATACACACACACATATATACACACGTGTGTGCGTGTGTTTGTGCTGTGAGTTTGTATTCCTCCTTGCCTTTACATTTTTGCCTACTGCCAAGGGAGCAACAGCCTTGTTATTAATATAGACAGTGTTGTTTTATGTTTGCAATTAACAGATAACTCTTTTTATACCAACCTGCCTGAAACAGCTCCTGGTTCTATAATACAAACTGTTTTCCTTTTAAGTTATCTTGATTAAAACTTTTTCAACAAAATTTCATGCTTATTTATGATCCATACACCAGGATAATCAAGACAAAGTTATTTTGCTAAATTCTTTATTATTTTCAAAATTTATTGAAACAAGTTCTGTGTATTTCAAACAAAATACAGTAACAAAAGTGCCGAATATTTTGTGGAATATAGTTATATTTCATTTGTGACTAGTACATATTCTATTGGGGGTGAACTTTATTTTCCATTTCCTGGAATCATTGAAATAAGTGGCTGTAATTCGGATTCTGAATCAGTCACAGTTTGCAGAAGAAAAGTAATTGAAATACATGTTGTAGAGTAAATAATTCCATTCAAGAACTGTTCTTTTTACTAAATACTAAACACTCTATTGTGCCTACTCATTGCAAATTTAATAAATACATCAACTGGAGATTGTTGTTAGAAAATATAGCTTTAGTATCAGCATGCAATAGCCATTGCATAGTGTCACAATCTCTTCTTAGCCTTTTATACATCAATAATCTCCTTAAGATATATACATATATACATATATATATATATATATATATATATATATATATATATATATATAATAGATCAAGCTAAATTATCTAGCATTTAGCTGCTAAACGTTCTGGTCAGTTGGTATAGAATTATTGGATTCTTGTTTGTTTGTTTTTTTCTATTTTAGTCTGTATAAGAGCTTATTCATAACTTGTTGTTTAGGTTCATCCAAATCAGCTCTTATGAGGCAGATCATAGGTATTCCAATTTTGATTTGCTACCTTTTTGTATATATGTAGATAAGGATCTGATTTGGTGAGTTGTAGGTGGTAGTCAGAGCTGGGTGGCGTAACATGTCACTTGACTGAAGGATATTTACATTTATATGTTCGTATGTATGTATTTATATATGTGTGTATGTATGTATGATATTTACATTTATATATGTGTGTGTGTATGTATAATATTTGCATTCATATATGTGTGTATGTATGAGAGGGCTTCACACACGAAACAGTTTGAATGCATGATTGTATGTGTGTGTGAAAGTTTTTTTTTTTATTATCTTACTTCGGTCACTGGACTGTGGCCATACTGGGGCACTTCCTTCAGGGGTTTCAATGATAAAATTAATCCCAGCATGGCACTTATTCAGTGTTTCTGTTTTTGCCACACTACTAACTTAACAGGAATATAAAGTTGTCAATTGGTGAGGCACATGCACAACCACACTCACACACACACACTCACACACACACACACACACACACACACACACACACACACACACACACACACACATACTGGCAAGTGACAGATTTATGCAACAAAAAGCAGGGGAGATAATTTGAAGATACAATTTCTTGTAAAATATTTGTAGCGTTCATTTATGAATATTTCATAAATATAGGCACAGGTGGTAAGTAGCTTGCTTACCAACCACATGGTTCCGGGTTCAGTCCCACTGTATTGCCCCTTGGGCAAGTGTCTTCTACTATAGCTTTGGGCCGACCAAAGCCTTTTGAGTGGATTTGGTAGACGGAAACCGAAAGAAGCCCGTCATATATGTGTATATATATATATATATATGTTTGTGTGTCTGTGTTTGTTCCCCCAACATCGCTTGACAACCAATGCTGGTGTGTTTACATCCCCGTAACTTAGCGGTTCGGCAAAAGAGACCGATAGAATAAGTACTAGGCGTACAAAAATAAGTCCAGGGGTCGATTTCTTCGACTAAAGGTGGTGCTCCAGCATGGCCGCAGTCAAATGACTGAAACAGGTAAAAGAGTATATGTGTATATTAGTATCTGCTTGTCTCGGCATTTCATGATGCTTGTAAACTAGTGTCATACAAGCGGTTTCTTTCATTTCCAGTCTTAGGTGAAAACATATCTCATCATGGGAAAGTACTAATTTATTTGGAAACTTGTGAGGATTGGCAACAGGAAGAGCATCCCCCTGTAGTAAATCTGTCTCAACAGATTCCACTTGAGCTATGCAAGCATGGAAAAGTTGACACCAAAACGAACATGATGATGATTATTCAAATATTACAAGGTCAGGCACACCAAAGAGAAACAATATTGAAGCTAGTCCGTAGACAAAACTGCATCAAATTCATTTATTTCCTTTATATGTATTTTTAGACATCACCCCACCCCCACCCCACCCTCCTTCTGAAAATTAAAAATCAAGGCTTCAATCGTTATTCAAATACTGTGCTGTTTTTGAATTGCACATTACTGGCTGTAATCAAAGTATTCCTCTCTCCATCTGCATATGTGCATAATGAGAATGTTTTGCATGCACATTAGAACCGACGACTTTATTAAATTTTAAATATTTAGATATTAATCTAAATCTTTAGTGAAATTCTGAAATATCATTAACAGTGTGTATGGCAGTGCTTGGATGTGTTTCACCTTTAAATTATGTCAATAATTGATTTCTAACAGATTATGGAATATAATTTTGTAATCTACTTACATTGTAGTTAATAGGAAAAGCTTAAAGAAAATTTTTCAGAGCAAAACGACAAAGACTTATCCACATTTCCGCGATGCTTTAATCTTTTTTTTTTTTTTATTTAATAAAACATAAAATCATTATTAATGTTCATTCATTAGTTTATTTTACGTCCATTTTTCCATGTGAGATTGGATTAAAGGAATATATCATCGAGGCATTCATTGTTTTACTGCTGGATGCCCTTCCTGTTGCTAACCCTTAACTGTTCTTTTTTTTTTTATAGTAAAGAGTCTCTTATTTCACGCATCTTCAAAAGTGCTAAGTGAGTGGGTGGTTTGTAGACAGGTGAAGTGATGACAACAGCACTGCCTATAATAAGTAACTTTTGTAGAACTTATATGTAAGCCCACACACATAACCCACATGGAGACTTCTTTCAGTTTCTATGTCCCAAATACATTCACAAGGCTTATGCATGGCAAGTGCGCAAGGTGTGTATGTTTTCTGTGAAGTTGACTATATGCAAATAAATTCTTTAAAGGCATACCTCTTTTATATTAATCTTCAATGTTTCAAATGACATGTGTCTGTTTGTCTTTCATTGGCTGCAGCCTTCAGGCTACAGTGTTTCTAATGCAAGCCATAATGTGTGTGTGTGTGTGTGTGTGTGTGTGTGTGTGAGTTCATATATTCTCAGAATGAATGTGGTTTACAAGTATTAATTTCTTGCAACAGATTCTGATGATGATCTCTTTCTGGAACAGCCAGAAGACCCAGTGTACTCGCACAAAGTAGGTTAAAAAAAAAAAAAACCCTTCTTCCTTCCTTCTTCCCCTATTTCTCCATCCTTTTTTTTTTTTTAATGCCAAGTTGCAAAAGAAAAAAAATGGAGTTGATGGTTGTTTGGCTTCAGAAAAGCCGACTAGGATTTTACGTCAGTTAATTGTTGAGGATGAATACAGAGATAATTGCTCTATTCAACCGTGATAGCTGTTGAGAAAAAGAATGAGGAAGCCATTTGATGGGTACAATACAATTTAAGTGGTAATTTCTTTGTTAAAAGCATTACAAGTGCAGAGAGAGAGAGAGAGAAAGAGCGAGAGAGAGAGAGAGAGAGAGAGAGAGAGAGACAGGCAGACAACTGTCTGATCACCAGCAAAGGTTGTAAATACAATTCATTGTGTAATAGGGCTACATTCTGTTTGTATACTGTAAGACCCCTTAACAGTAAAGTTGTGGGAGTTCCCTTCGCTTAGCAAAGCTAAGAGGTTGTTGATATGTGTTGCAGTTTTAGTGAAAGACATAAGTGAATTTTTAAAATGCCTAGAAGCACAGACTATTTCTATAACCCAGGGTGAAAAGTTAGTTGGCTTGATCTATGAGTTGGGAGTGTTCCTTATAAACCTTGAAAATATTCATCTATTTTTCCTTAAGTTTACATGTGTTGGTTGTCCCTCTCTCCAGTTTGGACATTTATATATTCCATGAGCAAATGTATTTACATCTGGATGCACTTTTTACTGTTAATCACTCAAGTGTGGAACCTACTTATCTGTTTGCTCGTTGAAGTATCAGCTTTGATCTGAGACTTAAAACACTACAGTTAGGTTTGAATTCATGACCATATGGCCAGTTGTTCAGCACATAATTTTATGCGGACATTTCTTTTGTCTTAGGAATTAATAATTAAAATATTTGCGTAGGTGTGGCTGTGTAGTAAGAAGTTTACTTCCCAACCACATGGTTGCTAGTTCCGTCACACCGCATGGCATCTTGGGTGTTTTCTACTATGGCATTGGACAAACCAAAGCCTTGTGAATGCACTTAGTAGACGGAAATTGAAGAAGCCTGTTATATATATTACTCACATATATGTGCGTGTTTTTTGTGTCTGTGATTGTCCCCCACCAACATTTGACGGCTGGTGCTGGTGTGTTTACATCCCCTAACTTAGCACTTCAGCCAAAAGAGACCAATAGAATAAATTACCAGGCTTTAAGAAGTAAAAAATTTTTTTAAAAAGCACTAGGACCAATTCATTCCGCAAAATCTTTCAAGATTGTGCTCCAACATGGCCACAATCTAATGACTAAAACATAAAAGAAAGTTGCAAGCATGGTTGTGCAGTTAAGAAGCTCACTTTGCAACCACATGCTTTCAGGTTCAGTCCTACTGCGCAGCTCCTTGGACAAGTGTCTTCTGCTATAGATTGAGGTGACCAATGCCTTGTGAGTGAATTTGGTAGATAGAAAATGTGGAAGCCTGTAGCATACACGTCTTGAATTTGTGGCTGTGTTTCTTACTCTACCGCTTGATAACCAGTGTGTGTTTACTTATGTCCCTGTAACTTAGAAGTTCAGAAAAAGAGATCGATACAATAAGTATCTGACTTATTAAATAGTGGGGGTTAATTTATTCAACCAAACCCATTCACTCATTGACCCCATCATGGCTGCAGTCCAGTGACCGAAACAGGTAAAAGAAAAATGAAAACAGGGTACTTATCTATGTAATATCTGTTTGGGACAAGAAGTGAAATAGCCTTATGGATCCTGATAGAAATAGGTACCAGAACTTCTAGGAATGCTACTGATAACTTAAGATAGACTTCTTATTGTAACAGGAGTTTGTCATAATTCTATTTATATAAAACCAAGCTAAACACTAGATTTCTGAAACTGTGATCCTCATGAAATGATTAACTTCTTCAATTAGAATCTTAGAAAAAGTATTGATTTCTATATTGTTAATTTCATATTGATTAGTTGTTAATGCTTTACGTGTCCAAGATACACACTTCAATGCAACGGTGTGCTCGTACATCTGTAAATATGTATCACTTGTATTTCAAACTGGATTTGGAATACATTCACTTAATTACCTGCTATTTCTACATCCATGTTTTCTGAGCTCTTTTCCACTTGAAGCTACTTGTTTATTTTTCTCTATATTTTATTATTCACACTCCTTCATATCACCTTATGACTAGTCTCTTCCACACCTAATACATGTTTGTTTGTTTTTTTTTCTTTCTGAGAACCATGTTGATATACTTCTATAAACACTGTTTTTTAATGCTAGATATCAATCACACTTCTACCTATCATTACCTGACATAAAGCCACCTCCTTCAATACTACCCTGACCTTGTCATGTGAGTTACTTTATCTCACTGGTACCATGTAAAAAGCATGCATTTCACTCAGAAATGGTTGGAGTTAGAAAGGGCATCCAGTCTGGTTTGCCAACTCCTGTCAAACAAGAGCAGGTGAATCAGAAGACTATTAAACTCCAGCATCTGCTTTGGCATGGTTTCATCTGCTGGATGTCTTTCCTAAAGCCAACCACTTTACAGAGTTTACTGGGTGCTTTTTCCACGATACCAGCACTGGCGAGGTCACTAAGTAACTAGCTAGACAAGACCTCTCAACTGAGATTTGGGAGTAGTTTTGAGAGGAGGTGGCTTTGTGCCTGGCGATGTGATATTGAAATATGACAGAGGAATAGAAACAAGTGTCTTGCTGTAAGGAAGACAACATGGTTACCTCAGTTGGAAAACAAAGATAATGATGGTGAAGATGTATTAGGACATATCTTCAAGTTACAGTTCATGGGAGTGTGAGAGGTGAGTGGCAGATGGATAGAGACACGGTTAGAGGGAAATGCAGTGAGTGGTGAACGCTTGGTTGATTGATATATTGCCATACAGTGTATGATTGTAATTGATTGATACATTGCATTGTTCTCATTTTTGTTTTCAGTCTAAGTAATCTTGTTAATGTACATGAGCTAGGTATGTGTGTGGTTATTGTATGTGAGATAGATGCATGCATGTGTTGTTCATGTCTATATGAATTAGTATATTGGATTTAAATGTGCTGAATAATCTTCTAAGATAAGCAGGCTAATAATAACTGTCTAAAGTTCAAGCAAATAATAACAACAACAACAGCAGCAGCATGAAGAATATTAATAACTTAATAATAATACTATCTAAAGTTCAAGTTGTGTTTTCAACTTTGTAGAAATAATTCAGATTTTTTTTGGTTTTTCCTAGACACTTGTCCAACACTAGAATGTGCATACTCTAGTGGTTAGGGTTAAAGCAATTGAAAGAAACACAGAGCATCTCGAAATAAATACCGTAACGAAAGGGTTAAAACACAATCTGCAAGCTGCTGGCTTCACGCACGTGAAATTTTTTAGTCAAACTGGGATAGATACCATATAGACAGGCAAATCTTAGTTTTCCAATCAAAATCAGATATATTCAACTTGTTTTAAACAATTACTCAAAAGCCATTCTGATGCATATATCTGGTTTTGAAAGTGAGCTCTTCATATGTACAATTGTGTACTCATTAGCACTTGCTAATTACTAATGAGAGAGATTTTTTTTTTTTTATGATGGGTATCATCTTTAACTTGTGCCTAATAAAAATAAAGTATGAATAAATAAATTTTTACTTCTGAAAGTACGTAATTTGAATTTTATTACCCAGCATAAAGCCATCTCCCTCACTGAAATACCCCCCCCCCATTTCAGTTTAGGGGATATTTTGATGTTTCTTTCCTTTTTCCTGTTCTGTAAGTTACTTGCTGACCTCACTAGTGTTGGTGACATGAAAACAGCTTCCAGTGCATCACTGGTGAAATAGGTGTTGTTAGGAAAGGCATCCAATCATAGAAACCGTGCCAAAGCTGGCATTCAACACACACCAGTGGCTCACCTGGATCCTGCCAAACCATCCAACCCATGCCAATATGCAAAATGGACATTAAATGATGATTTGTTTCCTAAAAAATATAAATCACCATTATTTCAATTACTTTAAAACCAGACAAACTTGTACTCCAAATCATTCAAAATAGAAATTAAGAACATTTCTTATTCATGTTTATTTTTTAAAACATAGTTTGTTTTTTTTTCTTTTAAGCAAATAACAGCCACCAAGAATAAATTTTTAGCAATACTTCATCTTCGTTTGTTCTCAGATTTATATTTTATTTGTTGTTTTTGTTTTTTGTTCTTTCAAGTCATTAATGCAGCTTGTTGCTGTACAGTTTTTAGCATGTGTATTGTTAAACATTTTGTATTTTTTTAAGATACCATCTGCTATTATTGGAAATTCCCTTGTCTTCGTATTTGAGTTATTTCTTGTGTAAATAAATATTTAGAATAATAATAGTGAATAGTTTCCTGTAAGATAATGAATTCCACATGAACGATTGACTATAGATTCTCTTTAAATACACGATCCATACATCAAATTGTTGCCAGAAAATATAATTCTGTACTGTCTCTGTGTTTTACTATCTAATATGGCTACAGTAACAACCAAGTTCCTTTTTATGAGAGAGTAGACATCATTAATTTTATATTTCAAATATTCAGCTTTTTCACCCAACTTAGCAGGAAATAAACCAGCTTTGGTTTTTGTGTTTTACTTCAAACCAGCAGTTATTAAAGATTTTCTATTAAATTATGCAGGTGCTTTCTAACATAAAATGCCTAAGATTAATCACATCACTACATTCTTTGGTTGCTATGGTTATTAACAACCTTCAATCAAAACAATCATGGGAGATTTCTGAAATTAATTTACTTTATCTTGCTATATTCTTCATAATATGGGTGCTTCATATATGGGTACCTATAAATAATAATAAATGCGCCCTTTTAAAGCCTAGCCAGGCTCATGGGCCCGGTTTCCCGGTTTCAATGGCGTATGCATTCCCCAGCTGGACGGGACGCCAGTCCATCACAGCATTACTTATTTTTGCCAGCTGAGTGAACTGGAGCAACGTGAAATGAAGTGTTTTGCTCAAGAACACAACGTGTCGCCCGGTCCAGGAATCGAAACCACAATCTTATGATCATGATGCTGGCATCCTAACCACTAAGCCACGTGCCTCCACACAGGTACCTAAACTGTGGTTAAAAATTCCTGTCAAGTGAACATTATTTTTAATCAGAATATTTGTCTGTTTAAAAACTTCTGCGTTACTTGAAGCCTTCTTTGCATCAGTGTTCTTCACTCTGCTCTGCGAACCCCAAGGGGGTCTAACACATGCCAGAAAAGTTTGCGAAATGAAAATGTGTTTCTTGGGGGGAAATACTCAAAAAGAAAGAGAAAAAGGGTTTTAGTTACACAAAACTGGATGTAATTTCACATTCGGAAGGTTTTCATCAGTCATGCTGTGAAGGCATGTGGATAAATGATTTGGGTATTTGGCTAAAAATGAGCTCAATACCTGGTGACATGCTGTGTCCTTGAGCAAGACACTTTATTTCATGTTGCTCCATTTTGCTCAGTTGACAAAGATGAATTGTACCTGTATTTCAAAGGGCTATTTTTGGTGCATTGTGTCATGCTAAATCTCACTACTTTAATGGCATGAATGTCTGTGGAGTACTCTGCTACTTACAATTTAATTTCATGAACAGGCTGTTCCGTTGATCAGATCAACTGGAACATTTGTCATAACTAACCAATGGTGTGCCAGTTTTTTTTTTTTCTTTTTTATCAGTCATGTTATATGACATCCTTTTGACATCACAAGGAGTTGGTTACATTAGAAATGTTTATAACTGATGTGTTATCTTCACGAATAATCTAAAAGTTCAAAATTAGGTAATTCCTGGCTATAATTAATCTACATAGTAGTTTGTCAACATCCTTTCAGTTTTGACATTTTGAATACATTTTTACTAAAATTTTTAAATCTACAACTGAAAGCAGTATTCCAGTAAGGTCTTAGCTGTGATGACTAAAATTAGCTAAAAGTACTTTTTACAGAAAAAAAAAATGTTCTACAAATCTTAATGTCTTTTATTTGATTTCCATATTTTAACCCTGAGATTGCCCCTGGTTCTTTGATAGAAACTTCCCTGTTGTAAAGTGATCTAAATTAAAACCTTCCATCAGAATTTCATACTAATTTATGTTCTAAATGCCATCTTAATAATGTCAGTTATTTTACTAAATTCTTGATTATTTCCAAAATTAACTGTGACAAAGGCAGTGTATTTCAACAGAAACGTGGTAATGGAAAAGTTAAAGAATATACATGTCCCTATAACACACACACACATTACATGAATAATTAGTTAAACATCCAAACATTATTGATATTAAATTCTCTATAGTGACTGCAGTAGTCAAATATCAACAACATCTCTTGTGGTTAGCCATGCTTTCTATTATAACCCCCCCCCCCTTCATCCTCTTCTCGTAACTGATGCACATACCATTTGTCAAAACAGTTTGGTTATTATAGAGCTTAAGCAACTTCAAGTTCTCACTGACGAATTTATACAAAGCATGTTTTAAAATTCAAGCCAATGCTTGTTTATTCGTTTATTTTTGGGAGGTGAGGTTGGTGGAGTCTTTTTCCTTTTCTTACATTTAACTCTTAGACATATTAGAATTAAATTAACTTTAATCGAATACTTTTGTTCTAGTTTCAAATTTTTCAAATTCTTTACATTCCTCTTCCTTTCATATATATATATGTATATATATATATATGTGTGTGTGTGTGTGTGTGTGTGTGTGTATATATATATATATATATATGTATATATATATATATGTATATATATATATATATATATATTATAATTAAAGAAATTTGAAGTTATGAGTTGGTAACAATGAATATCATTAAGTGAACTAATTGAGGATCATTGGTGAATTTAAGAATTGAAAAGTTGGGGAATGTTACAGTATAAATCTATCTGGTCTCTGCTGCACAAAGTAGCATGCATAGCCATAGCCCCTGTGATGATGGATGCATAAATTAACCTCATTTTAGCATTTCTCCACTGTGTATGTATGTATGCTTCAGTTGCCAATCATAGTCTTCCCATATGAAAATAGACTACACTTTCAGTTGTCATATCATAAACACTGACTCAGACTGGAGAAAGTCTTTTGTTAACATATTTTTCTGAAAACATTTCTCTTTGTAAATACCGTTGTATTTGTATTTGACCATACTTTTTTTTTTTTCTTTAAATATGATGTTTCTATGAACTTTTTTTTGTAATGTATTCACAGGAAATGTTTTTTTCTTAACGAAACAGGCAAAATAATAATAATAATAATAATAATAATAATAATAATAATAATAATAATAAAAGGAAGTTTAAAGCTTTTACAAGCTACAGTTATGTGTAAAATGATTTAAATATTATCTACAATTAGAATCAAGGTGCCACAAATTAAGAGGTATTAGAAACTGGTGAGAGGGTGGAGATCTTTATTGAAATAAAATATGAAGAAGGAAATAGCAAACATTCCTGTGTTTATCTAATTGAAGGTTTTTAAAAGTAACTATGCGTAGCCTTCTCCGCTTGTTCAGAGCTACTGTTCATAACACAAAACTCAAAAACCTACTGTAATTTCTAGGACATTACTTTTGACGTCACTTATCTTAAATATCATCTCTTACTTTATTTCATATATATATATATATATTTTAGATATTTTGTTTTTATTACCTGACATCTCAATGGCTGGCTTTTCTTCCAAGCTGTTTAGTTTTCTTTGTTATAATGTAATTTGATTTAGTTTAACTTTGCAACTAAGTCTGAAGATTAATATTATAATATACAAATGATATATATGTTTGGTGATGCAAACAAAAAAAGTAGAACTGAGAACATGAGAGTATATATATATATATATATATATATATATATATATATTTTCTTTTATTTGTTTGTCATTTGGCTGCAGCCATGCTGGAGCACCAGCCTTAGTTGAATAAATTGACTCCAGAACTTATTATTTGTAAGCCCAGTACTTATTTTATTGGCCTCTTTTGCCGAACCGCTAAGTTACGAGGACGTAAACACACCAACATTGGTTGTCAAACGATGGTGGGGTGACAAACACACACACACACACACACACACACACACACACATATATATATATACAACAGGCTCTATGGTTATGAAGTTCACTTTGCATCTGTGTAGTTTTGAGTTCATTCTCAATGCATGATTTATTGGGCTGGTGCCCTGACAGGAATAAGTATTGGGGTTGCTGTAATTTGCTAAATTCTTCTGAATGTGGTATTTCTAAGAATTTAGTCACTGTAACCTGTAAAAGACTAAAAGAATTCCTGTAACTTCAGAGCTGGCTGATCCCATACCTCCATCATTCAAGTAATCCCATCCCAGTTGTCTCTCCACCTCTTCACACTCTTGATGCATCCGACCACCTTTTCTCTGCACTAACCACTATTCCTAATCTTTTGTCCTTAAAACGGTGGCCCCTCTGGAATTTCCACCCTGCTCTTGTAGGTGTCCTGCACCAGTTTAAACATTAACAGCATAAACCGCACCAGTCTTGAAATGTCTGCAAGGGTTATATGCTCTGCCCCTTCCTCTAGACCACCTTTCTATTTTTTTTTTTTTTTTTTTTTAATATACATAGTGTTTTTACCCACTTTTTCTTAGACTTTACAAATTTAATACTGGAATCACTTTAATTTGTATAGTTATATCAATAATTGAGTGAGCAAAGTGCAACCATGAACATTTTCCCTTGAAACTAATTAATTCTCATTGTTCCTGATTGCAATATCTAACTTTGCATCAGTCTGCAAAATTCATTTCAATCATCACTAGCCACGTGTACTATGTGTAAAGAGCACAACCACCTGGTGGATTAAACCACAATATTTATTGTGAGCCTCTCTTTGGACCCTCATGACACATATCGTGATTTATTAATGTTTAGCTTGGAACTCTCCAGAGATTTTAGAAATATGTATGTAAATCAATAAATTCAAGGTTTCCAACATCAGTAAAATGTAGTGTTTGTCTCCAGGGTTGTAGGATCAGAGTAGTTAATGATACATGGAAACAGAGACCAAACTAAAAGGAATTTCATTTTCCATATTTTGCTATTTTGATAACACTTGTACAGTATAGAAGATGTTTTTTTTTTTTTTTTAAATTTCTGCAGACAAACTGTTAGGTTTATTTTATCCAACCAGCACATTTGACCACCCTCTGCTAATCAACCCATGACAAAGTTGTATAGTGGAAATGGATTTGACATTCATGGTATGAGAGAGAGAGAGAGAGAGACCATGCAGTTGGGTTAGGATGCCTGCATACAGAAGTGTCCCTCTAAATATTCTTGGAGTGTATTTCAGATAGTTTTTATTTGGACAACAACACTCACAAGTGCAGAGGTAGTGTCCTGTGGAACTTCTCATTCTTCCAAGGATAGGAAATCCTTTTCTGAAACTATCATGGATGAGTTTGCAAAATGTTCTGTATCTTTTCATTATTAAGCTAGTGCTTGGAATTTTTTATAACATGAATTTTTTGTGAAAGAGTTTTTAATTCAGATCACTTTAAATGGACCCATTACCAACCTGGTTGGAGACTTTAATAGCTAAGGTTCTGCTAAGAACACCAATGTTGGCAGTCAAAAGACTGCTAACTTCGAAAATAATTGTTTAGAAATTAGCAAATTCAACAAATTTCTGAAAACAATTTTGGTAATGTTAACCTAGAAAAATAGGTTAAAATGATTTGTATATATAGAACTTTTCAAACATTGTTTTAACAATTTTAAAATTGTTTAATAATTGTTATCAGTTCATTTTCATTGTTTACATTTTGAACAATTATTTTTTGTTAAATTCTCTGAAAAAATGTTACAGAAAACGCTATTTCATAAATCTGTCAATCTTTGAATAGAATTCTCTCTTCAGTGACCTTGCTGATAAATGCGTGTGTATGTTTGTGTACACCAAGTTTATTTCATCCTAACCCTTTTCCCACAATATTAATGAATGAATGTATTATTCACTCTTCTCTATATACTGAAAGGGACAAATTTAATTTAGGTATGCAACAACTGGGTACACATCATTGACAAGGCCCAAGAAGGTTGAAATGCTTCTGACATTCTTGCAAGTCACTGCTGAAACATTCATTTCGCTTTGATGTATATTGTGTTTTTAGCACAGCATGTCTGTAAAAAATTTTTCTCTCAGATAAAATTCACAGCATCATGTCTTTCAGTAGTGTATATACATTAGGTAAGTTACAAAGATGACTGTATGACTAGGAAGCTCGCTTTGCAAACATGGTTTTAGGTTCAGTCTCACCGCACAGCTCCTGAGACAATTGTTTTCTATTATATTCCCAAGCAAGCTACATCCTTGTTGGTGAATTTTGTAGATAGAAACTGAAAGAAGCCTGTTGTGTGTGTACCTTTTGTCTTAACATCAGGTGATGCTTGTAAACAAGCATCACTCTCATGAGTGTTGGGGTTTATTTCCATTTTTCTATGAAAAACATGTCTGGTCATGGAGAAATTTCGGTGGAGGGATAATTTGATTACATCTACCCCCCCCCCCCCAAGTACTCAACTGGTAGTTAGTTATTTTACCGACCCTAAAAGGATGAAAGGCAAAGCAGAACTTGGTGGATTTTGAACTTGGACCATAAAGACAGACAAAGTGCTGCTAAGCATTTTGCTCGACATGCTAATGGGTAGGACAGTTTAACTGGAACTGGCATGTTAGAAGACTACACCAAACTCTGCTTATATATATATATATATATATATATATATATATAGGAGTGGCTGTGTGGTAAGTAGCTTGCTTACCAACCACATGGTTCTGGGTTCAGTCCCACTGCATGGCACCTTGGGTAAGTGTCTTCTATTATAGCCTCTGGCCAACCTGAGCTTTGTGAGTGGATTTGGTAGGCGGAAACTGAAAGAAGCTCGTCATATATGCGTGTATATGTTTGTGTGTCTGTGTTTGTACCCCGCCAATGCTGGTGTGTTTATGTCCCCGTAATTTAGCAGTTCAGGAAAAGAAACCAATAGAAAAAGTATTAGGCTTCCAAAGAATAAGTCTTGGGGTCGATTTGTTCGATTAAAGGCAATGCTCCAGATTGGCCGCAGTCAAATGACTGAAACACACACACATACCAAACACTATTCTGTGTAGCCACAAATTGTATTTACCTACTTTAAAATGCAACAAAAATATTTTTGAAATAGCAATGTCACTAACTTCTACATCAAGAAATAGGTTGCTATTTAGCCCCCAAGTCACACCTGAATGAGCTGGACTATGATCAGAAGCATTGTAGCAAAGCTCATTCGCATCTTACTTTAAAACATTGTGTATCGAGGGCCACATTATCCAAGATGTCCTTCCATCTTTAAGACAGTGGGGTGTGTTTTAAAAGGAGATTTGTTGCTATTTTTAGCAAGTTAAGTACCCATGTACAGGTATCCTTGTTGGTTCGTCAGTAAATAGGTTATCAATGTAGGTAAAATAAGTTCTAAATCTGTACAATGATTATTTTAGTTTATTATTGTTGGTTTGTCTAACGTATCTTTTGTTTTTCTCATTTGCTATCTGTTCATTAATATCTAATTAAGATTATGCAAGTTTCATGTATTTATATAATATCTGAGGTTGGGGTATTGCATTTAGCTATTAATATTAATCTATCGTCCCACTATTAATAATACATTGCTTAAATATTGCACGCTCTGAAATGGCTAATTAATTCTTATTGCTCTTTCACTATTTGATCATAACCTCTTTTCTTCCAACACACACACACACACTAGATTGGTATTAGAAGGCAGATTAATCTCTAAACTATATGCTTCATTTACACTTGCATTACAACACAATGTGTTGTGACCCCCATTGTTTAGAATAGTGTTAGATGCAACCAAGCAGAGCTAACTGAATTATGTATAAACCTGGGAAGTGAGCATTAGATGTTAAGGGCAGTTAGTAAAACAGTAACTATGATGTTAACATTAGCTAAATTAACATATTAAAAATATTAATTGATGTTTTCTTTACACACAATATGCTTATATTTTCTGCAATCTGTTTAAGCAGTTTCAAAAATTAATTTCTAAATTTTGCATTAGGTCACATATTGGAGAGTGGGTAGTTGATTTAGTCAACCTCAGTATATGTCTGTTGCTTACATTATTGTTACCAGAAGAGAGAATGACAAAGTTGACTCAAATGAGATTTAAATTCTGTATGTAACAAGATGTAACTAGATATCATAAATATTTAGTCTGGTACTCTACAGCTTGGTCGGCTCTTCTACATTTTAGTCCTGTGTTCTACAATTCAATCTAGTTGTCTACAATTTGATTTACTTAGCAACAAAACAAAAACTGTAGTCAAAAAATCTTTGTTGAATGGTGCACCTTTATTATAAGATAAGGATAGGTACAGATTAGATAATAGAATCTTACATACTCCTCATAAGACGTGGTCATGGCTGGAGTACCTTTGATCACAGGTCTGCTCATCATTGTTGACCTATGGCTAAAACTGCAACCTATTCATTGCCTCATCTTTGCAAAGTGTGAAATATTGTCAGTAAACTGTCATCTGGAAATTAATTGGCTGAGAGGAAAAGATTTAGATTCACTACTGAATACAGGAGAAAAGGCTGCAGATAATGCAGAATGTAAATGTTGCTGAATATATGAGATTAATTTGATCAGTGTTGCTTTTGAATCCAACTATGGGGAACAAATAATTTTGAAATGTCTGGTTGAAGCTGGAGTGTAGCTGTGATGGAGGAAGAGAGAGAGAGAGAAGGGGAGGAGGGATGATTGTAATGTAGCTTATCAGATGATTCTTTCTTATTTAGGAAGTCCTAGACCTTAGACAGTCTCTAGTCTCCTTGAATATAATGTGTCCTGCTAAAATATTGCAATGTAGTTATTGTTATCGTGGGAATATCTTAATGACCAAAGTAATTAAGATAGTGTGTAATGGTAGTTTTCTGTTGGTTTTGAAACCATCTAACATTTATTGCGAGGAGGGGAAAAAATGGTCATTTAGAGCTACAGCAGTTTCACAGATGCTGAAATACATTTGCTAGAAGCTAATTTCTGTTTATGGTCTCAAATGTCCTTATCAGTAGATATTTTAATAACAGTAGGATTGTTGTGTGCAGTATGGTGGTGGTGGTTGAGTGAAAGGGTCTGTAGCTTTGTAGGGTATTATTAGATTGAGGGCTGAATGGATTGATGGAGCTGAAGATAAGCCTTTCTAGAATGTTTATGAAGTGCTGTGTCTGTGGAATGTTGCTGCCTTCTTATCAGTTGTTTAACTTGGAAATCGATTTAAGTATTTGTTTATTAAAATCATCAAGTAAAAGACAAAGCTGTGGATGGCTTTGGATAAGGAGAGCAGACCCATGGCTTTGTTGCTGCTGAGATTTGAACAACCCTGGCTAGATCAACTAGGTGATGGGATCTTAGTTGAAAAAGAAAAAAAAACCCAAATGCTGTAAGACCTCAGGAACATTGCTGACAATAATGCATCCCAGAATATCTATGTGAAGCATTTTGGAACTATACTTATGCATATTTCTTTCTGTCTTTTTAATTATTTAATCCTTGTTTACCTGCCACTAAAAAGAAATCTAAAACTGTATCGGGTAATCATTCTGGACAAGTAACTCTGCCTTTAGTGGTGCCATGTTTGACTGTTAAGGTTCATAAGACTTTACATGTTCTACCAAGTAATCTAAATTAACCTTGAATATGTTTTGTTTTACTCAGTCTCTGTAAATCATATTAGACACAAATTTATTCAAACATTTAACACCCCTCCTCTTTGCAACTACTGTCTTGACATATTTGGTTATATGTAAACCTATAGGGTAGAACAAACAGAAGATTTACTGATTCCTCCGTAGATTGAAAAAACATTATAAACAGCCTTAATCGATTTTTGGTTTGTGTTGGAATCTCATCAGGAGTGTTTACATCATTTGATCAATCCCAATGAAACAAGCAGCCAATTTGTTATATACACATCAAATTTTGTATCTCCAGAAAACTGGAGTCACTAATCGGCATACTATATGTGTTTAATATTTTATTTAATATCAGAGACTGGATAAGTCAATATCATTGACTCGCAATAATTTGTACTGTTTTTTGTTCTTGGTGTCATCGTCAAAACATTTCCTATTTATTACTCAATAGCTTATTGTGATGATGATATATAGCTGCTATTATACTTATAATACTTTAGGTCAGTCTACCTCTATTCATTTGTAAACCAAACACAAGACTTTAGAAATATACTTCCTGAATAATTGGTAAAAGCTGACTAAGTAAAGTGCTTAATGCGTTGTAAAATATCATTAGATTAACTTTTTTCTTTTATATATATATATATATATAATTCATGAAATGCATTGTAGATCTAGCTTAGCTGGCACACACACACACACATATATATATATATATATATATATATATATATATATATATATATATATATATATATAGTATGTTCATGAAATTTGAAGTCTTTTATTACGTCTGTGAACTTGATCATTGTAAATACTTACCCAGTACCAGTCAGTACTTGTATGTTTGCTAAGGTCAGCAACTTCTCTATTCTTATGGCATTGTTTCATATTTCCTGTATTGTTAGATTAGCTTTCATCATCGCAGTGATTGGATGTTTAGGAAATTCAAACACTTGCATTAGTTTTTAAAGCAAGACCAAATTTCAGAGTTTATATATTGTTTCATAACTGGATGACCTACCCAGTACTTGTCATTTCACAATGATGTCCAACCCATGCCAGCAGTTAAACGATGACAATGATGAGTGATAGTAGACCGGCACCTGCTTTTAATATAGAGTTGATTGAGAGTTTTTCAGTTTGTACACTTCATATCCCTGTGACAAGGTCAGCATGTTCACTAAATAGTTGATTCACTTTTATTATAGTTAGCAGAACTGAGCAAGTTTATGTGCTATGAAGAGTTGTTGAGATCTCTGCAGATGGCAAACGAAAAACTAAATTTTCAGAATTTTCTCTGCAGCAATACTTTAAACCATTTAATAAATCAGCTAGAAATATTTTTATTGATTTTAAGTCTGAATTCATAATTTTCCTTTCTCGCCAAACAACACCAGTGATGTTAATTAATTCCACATTAATTTTTGTCATTCTATTCTTGGTTCAGTGTTCTTGACAACTCTCAAAGGCCAAGTCTACTTAGCTGTAAATAGGTTATCATCACATGATATGGAGTTTATCACAGTAGACAGTAAGGAAGATTTGTGATTGATGAATATTTTTCAGTTTGTATTGCTCAGTTCAAATCCTCTCAAAGGTTTGTTATAAAGAAAATATAACTTATGTTCTCTTCTTTGAACCAATACTTAAATTTTTTTTTCCTGTGACGCCTTCACATCCCAATGGCTTATAGCATTTAACATTTGGTTGTTAAAATTCAGTGTTAATTTATATTCCAAACACCAGCTTAATGAAGTTTTCTTTAACTGGCAAAATTAATTGAAATAAGACTGTATTGCAACTGAAATGTGGTAGCATAAGGATTAATGTTGCTAATTTGTTACTGTAAACATCTCAGATTTTCTCAATATTCAGCACGCTGAGTATCAATAAATCTGACATTACCTATGGGTGAAATAGAGAAGAATGGTGGATGACTTGATGCAGTTTTGAACCGTATAATGTAAAGTAATATTTTTCAGTGTTCTAACCACCAAGCCAACACTGTATATAATAAAGTGTTTTGCATTTTACTCAGCACACAAACCAATAAAGATAACTGTATTAGAAAAGTTCTTTGTTATCATTAAGAGCTGGTCATGTATGTTCTTTATTTATGACAGCATAGAATAGTCAAAATAAAACTAGTTTTGAAATATCTTGGTCTCTATGCATATTTCAATAGCTGTTATCTATTTCACAAAATTTATGGTTGCGTTTCTAAAAGTTTATTATCATATTGTGGTAGTATCTGATGAAAATTTTTTTAATCTCTTTGATACCTTGATAAGTTGAATTTTAATGACAAAAGCAGCACATAGTATGCTACGTGCTGCTTTTGCCATTGAAATATGCCCAGGACCCAGTTTCAGTTCTTAATAGGAACCACTTTGCTTTATAACATTGCTAATCGCCTCACAAGCTAAGATACTCTTTATGAGTTTATCGGTTTCCATTTTGAGAAACTGTGTATATTTGTATTTTGTATAAAGTTGGTAGTTATTTCACTGTAAAGTATTTGGATGTCTTTCAGGAGAGATCATCAAACATTCACAATGCAGAAAAGTTCATACCTTTTCTGCTGTTCAAGTATCATAATGTTGAAGTTGATGAGACAAGAAACCAGCTATTTAAAAAAACTATTCTATAGCATTTAAGTTTTGTATATATCACAGGGACTTAATTTCATACTGCATCTATATCAGTGCATTGCTTATGGGATTCTAGTAATTTTGCTAACTTTCTATTGGTTTGCTACACAAGTCAATGGAATACTCATTAATTCTCTACTACTACTACTACTACTACTCTTGCTGAATACACCATTCACAGTTCCCGTTTAGAACTAGGGCAACTCAGTGTCTTGCTTAGAAACACTCTGCAGTGTTGGTGACTTTTGGCCAGATAGAGAATGCAATTCTGACATTTCAGCTGGCTATCTGCTGTCCTATCATTTCAGTCCTTCTGTCTTCTAAAGTGTAAGCAATGTTTCTACATAACATTAATAGCTTATTAATTTCTGTGTGGTTATTTATGATTCATTATTTGAATGCTTTATAGCATTTCCCTTTGTATGTCGTAGACAGACCAATAAAGATACATCTATCTGAATAGTAACTCAAAATGATTATGTAACATTTATATCTTCATTAACTGTTGCTTACAGTAATGGGACCACGTGCATAAGCCTTAACCCTTTTGCATTCGAATTATTCTACCAAATATAATCCTTATTTATTCACATTGTTTTGAATTAATCATGCATTACTTTGTACTTTCAAGATCTTGGTGATGTGATTGTTATTTTTAGAGTGACATTGTAGGGTAGGTGTGAGAGGCTGGCTCTCACTAGTTTGAACATACAACAGGTTGAATATTTAGGCTGGGTGTGGCCAGTTCAAAAGACTATCCAAGCAAAGATAACTTGATACTAAACAAAATCATCTATGAGACTTTCCTGTTGGGTTACTGCTTTTCATATATCTAAATTTGTGAATTTAGTCAACCCAGCTAAATTTTAGTTTAAAAATCTTAATGACATGAAAATAATATCAATTGGTATATAGTTTTTTCACTGATCATCCTATTCTCTTATAATATCTTCTTCATCGGCTCATCATTATTAATATTATTGTTATTAAGTGACAGAGCAGCACATGCTATCAAAATGACACTGGGGTACAAATATATGAAGCCCAATTATACTCATGATTTACCCATCTGATAAGCATCACAGGATATGCATTACAACCATATGTGCACAACATGGTGACCTCATATCAAGATAAACAGCACATGATCTTGTAGATGGGGGTCCAGTGAGAATTTTGAGTAGCCCATCCTGCTCAAAAAGTCCCTAAATAAAGTTTGTTTTAGGATAATGAACAAAACACCTATGTTTTCAAGGACCAATTATTCAAACCCCGAAGAATCTCTCTTTTCATCACATGACTATGATGCTCCCTCACCATTCCTACTCGTGACCAGAGATGCATATATCATATTGTCAGCCACTAAGGGACATGCTCAACTGGTTAAACTCAAGCAACTAATTAGCAAGTCTTTGGACAGAATATTTGCTGTTACCCATCTTTTGTACCAAGACAAAACACGTACATGTTAACACTTCCAGCCAGTTAACATCAGAAGCCATGAGAGCCACTGCTTGGTACTGCACCAAGCATTCAACATTATTATTATTATTATTATTATTATTACTGTTGTTAGATAGTTTTTGTGGATTTCTCTATTAACAAGTGCTGGAATTGTTTCTGAGGGGGTGAACAGATTACAATAATTGTGTGTTAATGTCAATGTGTGTACTTTCAATACTTCATTCTTTGTTTTTGTTTGTAAAAAGAGAGTTTTCAATGTTATTTCGCTTTGCAATTTGTAGCAGTCAAATTATAATGATTTTTATTAGGTTGTTCTTTTTTTTTTTTTTCTTCTTCTCAAAATTCTAATTAGAATCCTACAATTTGGATGTGTAATTCATGTTACAATAAGTTGAATGCAAGTTTGTCATTAGCTTGCTATCAGCATTCAATAAAAACTATATTTAATTAGTAACTCCTTTCACCAACATATAGGACATATTTGTTCTTATTTGTAAAGAACTTTTATATTTATTTCCCATACACAGAGAATATGCTGTTTTAGAATTAATTTTAATTCAATTGGAATGCATATTCTCTAATTGTATAATATCTGTCTGTTTTATACTCAAGGTTATCTAATTACTATTATAAATAGCTTGTTCAATAATCAATTTTCACAATTCTCAGCATTAAACTTTATTTTCCTGTTTTTCTTTTTATTCTCATCCTGTCTCAGTTACTGATAGCAGACAATAAATATCTCTCCTTTTACAATCATATTGTTAAAGCAAGTATTTATTATACTTACTTCCAATCCTTTCTTAACATAAGAATAGAGAATAAAGCTTTTCGTTTTTCTTTTTTTAAATGAAGTTTATCGAAGCAGATTTGTCTATGGTCAAATGCCCTTTCCTCCAACCAACCCTCACTTGTTTCCAGACATGGTAATATTTTCTCATGATCAGACATGTTTTTGCTGAATATTGAAGATGAATAAGGCGGCAAGCTGACCGAAACGTCAGCATGCCGGGCAAAATACTTAATGGTATTTCATCTGTCTTTACGTTCTGAGTTCAAATTCTGCTGAGGTCAACTTTGCCTTTCATCTTTTTGAGGTTGATAAATTAAGTACTGGGATTAATCTAATCGAGTGGCCCCTTCTCCAAACATTTCGGGCCTTGTGCCTAGAGTAGAAAACAATATTGAAAATGAATGACACTGCTTATATGACAGTGATGCTCATTTACAACTATCATGCTATGTCAAGACAGGCAGCACAAACACACACTCATACATGACTGGCTTCTTTTAGTTTCCACCTACCAAATCCACTCACAAGGCTTTGGTTGACCTGGGGCTTTAATAGAAGACACTTGTCCAAGATGCTACACAGTAGGACTGAACCTGGAACCATATGATTGGGAACCAAACTTCTTAACTCACAGCCACACTTGCATTTAAACCACCATGGAAAGCATTCCACCTCTGGTAGCATAAATTCTGAAACAAATTTTTAAATGTACTTTAAATCTTTTTTTTTTTTTAAACACTTTACAAGTGATTAATTTTAATCCTTAATTAAAAGGCTTAGCACAGTGGAAATTATGTCTACACTTAAAGTCTGTGAAATGGAAATAATATGCAATAGATTTCTGAGGTATGATAAGTATTATGGAATTATATTTAAAAAAGATGGTGGTTTGTTTAAGAGTAAAGTTTTAAATAAAATTAGATAATATAAAATAGTGCTTTGTCTTACTTTAAACTTGTAATCTTAAGTCTTTCTTCTAATTTGTTGGTTTTTAGTTCTGGTTAGACTGATTTACTGTTTCAACATCAGAAAATAATATCTGACTTAATTTGACTTCAAAGAACAAACTTGCAATTAATACTGATTAATACTTCATCTTCAATTTTTTACAATTAATACTTCATCTTCACATCATAAATTTAGTTTCCCAAAACCTGATACTCAGAGAAAAAGAGCAAAATAAATAAATAAAATAAAGAATAAATAATTAAAGAAGAAATTGTTTTTACTTTAATATAGTCATTTACATACTTTGCATTCTCTCCAGGTTTCAGCTCTGTTTGAAATCTAGGTCTACTAGCAGTAGTTATTAGTTAGTTGCCTTGTATACTTTTTCACCTAGAATGTCAAACCCGCAGTTCACATGCTATCTTAAAGACCAGCCTTCTTAACTGAAGTAATGACATTTCTAGGATTTTGACATATAGCCATCTTTTCTCCAAATAATTTCTATGGCAAAAGCAGCAGCAATATTTCTTTTTTGTAACTTCTATTGGAAATTTTGATGTGAGAATAAATTTTGTGGTATTTTTTATATATCACAAAAGTGATTTCTTTTCCACTTTTTCAAAGCTAGTGCTAATATAATCTTCAGTTTTGTGTTCTTAGATAATCAATTTTTATGTTATACACACAGGTATGGCTGTGTGGTTAAGAAGTTTTCTTCTCAACCTCATGTATGGTACTTTGAACTAGTAACTTCTGCTAAAGCTCTGGGCCTTGTGAGTAGATTTGTTGATGGAAACTGAAAGAAGCCCATTGTATGTGCAACTTGACATCGCATGGTTGTTGCAAGTGAACAGCACCGGTCATACAATCGATGTCATTGGTCTTCTGTTTCTTGTGGAAACATGTCTGGCAATATTGTCTTGCTTAGAAACAGGTTAGAGTTGGTGATAGGGCTGACATCTGATCATAGAAAATCTTGTCTCAGCAAACTCCATCCAACCCATGCAAACATGGAAAAATAAATATGTAAAATAATGATGATCGTGTTTCTATCTTCGTTTCCCATCAATGATGCTATGCTATGATTCAAAGAAATTAGATATTTTTCATTTCATTCCCTGATGATTGTAGTGTATAAAGATGATTATTTGAGTAAGATATATCCATCTTGCTTCTTTTAACAACCCATTCAATAAATTAGAATCAAATGTGATTTAAAATTTTTATATTTAACTCTTTATTTTTTTTTTGTTTTGCTTTTATTTCATGTTACTTTAATTGCAGTACCCTAAACAGAATCATTTAGTAGAATTGAGTCTTCTTGTACTCTAATTTCTTTTATCCATGATGCCATCTTTAAACTAAAATAGAAAGAAAATTTTTTTGTTTTTTTTACTGATGTCATAGGTATTATTGATTTAATTCAATATACAGAAAACTGTTTCTTGGTAAGGCTTTCAGTCATAAAAAAAGATTAACCTAGCTTCTTTCATGTTCTCCTTTTTCAAAATTAAAAAGCAATTTTAAAAAATTTTAATTTATTAATGGCATATAGGTTATTTAAATAAATAATGCATATTTTTTCTTGAATTCATGCTGTCATTTCTTTCCTGTTCAGAAGTAATAAACACTGAAGTTCTATTTATGAAACTGATTTGTCATTAGATTATTATTTATTATTATTATTATTATTATTATTATTATTATTATATAAGGTTTTTTTTTTTCCAAGTTCTCTCTCAGTCTCCTTATTTGTTTGATATTTTTCTTGTATACAACTACTTCTCTCAGCATTCATAGTAGATGTCATACCCACTTTAAGATACTAAAATGGTTTTCTATTGGGCTCCAAGATGAAAATAGTTCATCTGAACTCACTGAAAAAGACCCGTTTAGAATTAGCTGAAATGTTGTACGACCTGTATTATTTACCTAGTGTTGGAAACTACTGTAACCATTACGATTTTGTTTCATTGTAAATTAGCGAGGTGTATAATTTTATTGCATACTCTGTAGTTCTGTTTACACTGAATATTGTGTTGCTTTTTGTTGTATTTACAACTCTTCCAGCCCATATTCCCATACTATCAACAGAGACATAGAAGTGGCATGTGTATGTGTGCGTGCATGCTTGCGTGTGTATATCATTGTTTTAATGTCCACTTTTCTATGCTCTAATGGGTTGGGCAGAATTTGTTGGGGAAGATTTTTCTATGGCTAGATGCCTTTCCTGTCATCAACCTACGCCTGTTTCCAAGTAATGTAATATTTCCTCAAGACCAGAAATGTTTTCACAAGGACACCGCTTGCATGATGGTTTACTATCATGTGAAGCCAACACAGATATATATATATATATATATATATATATATATCTTGAGAAGTTTGCTTTGCAATTATATGATTCTAGGTTCAATTCCACTGCATGACACCAAGATCAAGTCTCTTCTACTATAGCCCCAGGCCAACCAAAGCTTTGAGAGTGTATTTGGTAGACAAGCTGTAGATAGATTGTTGTGTGTATGCATATATCATCATCATCATCATCATTTAACGTCCGCCTTCCATGCTAGCATGGGTTGGACGATTTGACTGAGGACTGGCAAACCAGATGGCTACACCAGACTTCAATCTGATCTGGCAGAGTTTCTACAGCTAGATGCCCTTCCTAATGCCAACCACTTTGAGAGTGTAGTGGGTGCTTTTTACGTACCACTGGCACGAGGGCCAGTTTGGAGATACTGGCAACGGCCAAGCTCAAATGGTGTTTTTTATGTGCCACCTGTACAGGAGTCAGTCCGATGTTTTATCATCATGCCACCGGCACAAGTGCCAGTAAGGCAGAGCTGGAAACGACCGCGCTCAAATGGTGCTTTTTATGGTACGGAAGCGAGACTGCTGCTCTGGCAGTGATCCCTCTAGGATGGTGCTGTTAGTGCTCCACTAGCACAGGTGCCACTTATCAAATTTGGTTCAGTTTCGATCTCACTTGCCCCAACAGGTCTTCACAAGCTGAGTTTAGTGTCCAATGAAGGAAGGTTGGCATGGGTGCCAGTCATTGAATTTGGTTCAATTTCAATTTCGATTTCACTTGCTTCTATATATATATATATATATATATATATATGTACACACTCTTATATATAGTGTGTGTGCCTGAGATCTAAAACATGGAATACAAAAAAATTTCCTTACTTGAAAGACCGGAAATGGTTAGCAGCAGGAAGGACATCCAGCTGAAAAACAATGCTATGGCAATATGTATTCATTTAACCTATGTTAGCGCAGAAAAACACATATAAAGCAAATGAGCAAGCACACACACACATGCACGTGTGCTGTTAGAATTTCAACATATGATCTCAGTATTTTTTAGCTGCATCATAATTATTCAAATAACATGAGACACAAATGTCTATTTTAACTTGCCACTTGATTGGCAGATGGAAACATAAGGACTCATATTTCATAATTTTCACTCTACTCAAACCCCACCTCCACAATATTTGCTTTATAACTTAACTCTGTGGAGAAAACAAAATAGCTATTTGAATTTATTATTCTTATGAAATTGATTTGGTTGAAAAGGAAAACAATCAATAAAATTCAGTAGAACCTTGTAATACGAGTATACCATTGTATGAGTAATTTGCTGTACGAGCCAAGATTCGTACGAATTTTTGTCTTGAAGTATGAGCAGAAATCCACAGTACAAGCTCACAAATCGTCCCATCTTTAAGGTAATTCTGTTAATAAAACCAGTTTACATATTTATTTTGCATCCTCTTTTTCATAATTCTCATTTTACTTGTAACTATACCTTTTCTGTTTTAAAACCCATAAAAAATTATTTTTGAGTGGTTTTGGTGGGGCTGGAACGGATTAATTATATATATTTTAGTTAATTTCAATGGGGAAAATTGATTTGTAAAACGAGTAAATCATAAGACCAGCTTGGTCATGGTGCGAATTAAACTCGTACTGTGAGGTATTACTGTACTTCAAAGAATTAGAAGTTTTACTTAATCTATTGACATTGCAGGGTTTAACACTTCTGTTACTGTCTCTTTGTTGAAATATACTGCCTTTCCATCAATTAATTGTAGGCGCAGGAGTGGCTGTGTGGTAAGTAGCTTGCTTACCAACAACATGGTTCCGGGTTCAGTCCCACTGCATGGCACCTTGGGCAAGTGTCTTCTACTATAGCCTCGGGCCGACCGAAGCCTTGTGAGTGGATTTGGTAGACGGAAACTGAAAGAAGCCCGTCGTATATATGTGTGTATATATATATATATATATATGTGTGTGTGTGTGTGTGTGTGTGTGTGTTTGTCCCCCCCTCCCAACTTCGCTTGACAACTGATAGAGTAAAAGAGTAAATTCAGTAAAATGACTTTTGTATTATAAAGCTAGTGTTTGGAACAAAAATTAGCATTAAATTTTGATACAAATTTTTAACTTAAATTACTTTAAAACACTGGGTTTGTATCATAGAACCTGAGGCAGTCTCTAACAGGTTTGAATCAAAAGGGTTGGAAAAAAAAGAAAAATGAAAGAAGCAACTTATGTATTTTCTTCCAAAGAAAAAGATTATGTAGAAGTTGTATTTTGGACCACATCTGGCTAAGTAGTTTCTAAGAAACTAAAGACTATTTTTGATACATTATATTCTTCACTGTTTGCTGCCAAATAGGTGTAGCCAATATAATTGGTGCAGGGAGCCGTCAGATTACTCCTTTTGTGCGAATGGATTTAATATTCAGGTAGAATCATTAGCGTCTTCTTGGGTCACTCAATTCCTATTACTTTCTCATCATAAAAAGTGTTTTCCCCAGCATTCAGTTACTGATGTTTGGCTCATTAACTATCTCAATTTTCTTAGATCACTGTATCTATGTATGTTTATATATACATCATTTAACATCCACTTTTCCATGCTTGCCTGGATCAGACAGAATCTTTTGAGGGAAATGTGGGGATTGGTGATAGGAAGAGCCTTATGCCCTTCCTATCACCAATCCCCACATTTCCGAGCAAGGTGATATTCCCCATGGCCAGATATGCTTTCCATGGAAGACATGAAATGAGCAACATCGGTTGTATTCACACACAGAGTCCTTTGTGTTTGTGTATGTATGTACATTCATAGCAACAGTTTCTATATGATATACTCATTCATACATATAGTCTTTATATATCTATAATAGTAAATGCGAAAATGAATTTGTGTCAGTGTGTGACACTTTGACCCCCTTTCTCACTATTCAATGACACTTCTACTATTCCTCATCTTAGGATTACAAACTACCACTCTAAGTTCAATACACATCTACATGCTGGGTATTTTATGGTTTCGAGTTAGTTGTATCAGTTGAAGAAGTATATTTATGAATGATATATTCATGTGTTGGATTGGAAAAGTTTCCAGAATTGGTTTTGATGGTAACCAGTATTGTTGTGATTGTGAAATATTAACCTGGTGATTGATTTAAATTTGGTTAGCATTGGTTTGTGAATAATAGTCATCGATCTACATTTTTTAAAAATGATCTGTAAAGAGTATTTTAGCGTAGTTTGAAGACTATTGAAAACAGTATCTTAGTATAGTCTGGATTGTATAACAACAAGAAATATAGGATTAAATACACATGTTAACATTTAATGAAAGTGAAATATGGAGATACATGGAGTACATGTGAAAGAAGATAGAATTTATTTTAAACCCAGCTCAGTTTGTGTCTTGATTGTGTGTTATGGTTTGAGTTCAACTTGGTTAGATTATGAAGCCTTTTCTTTATTATATATCCGCATATTACAATTGATTTGAATATAAGTATGTATTTGCCATTTAATCTGAGGTTGAATAACTTATCAAAGTAAATTACTGAAAAGTAGCTTTGTTGAAATAATAAAATTCTGTAGGTAACAGGTGTGGTTAAAACGTTTGCTTCAAAGCCATGTAGTTTTGGTTCAATTCCAACTGTGAGTACATTTGGCTAGTGTCTTCTACCATAGCTTGTGAACTTGCCAATGCCTTGTGAGTGAATTGGTTGATGGAAATTATAAGAAGCCTATCGTGTGTGTGTGTGTATATGGGAGGGCAGTTTGTGTTTTACCTTTTGATATTTGAACACTGATTGACAACAAGCATTATTCATACAAACATTGTTGTTTACAATCTTTGGCCAGTGAGATCTCCATGTTTCAAAGGACTTGAGAAAATATTACGTTCTTTGGAAACAGATGAGGGTTAGTGACAGGAATTTTCATCTGATTCATGCATGTATAGAAAAGTGGACATCAAAATGATAAGGAGATTTGTGTTGAGATAAGAATGCTGGTGAAAGTGATCTGTCACTTATATTATTGTCTATAAGCAATGGTAGCTGGACACACAGATCAAATGGAGACCATACCAAATTCTGTGGTGATGAATTTGAACTTTGTAGTCTAGAGTCACCCTGAAGAATTTGCAGTGTGGTTTCCTTAAACAAACCTAGTTAAAAAATGCAAGTTTGTTTTTGAAATCCTCAGAAATTACTTTGTATTTACTCATTCATTTTTCACTGAGTTTCATCTAATTTGCCAAAAAACACATTTTAATTTGCTCTGCAATATTGCCAAAATGTCAGCATTATTTTTGCGTATTTTATGTGATAATAAAGAGCAATGCTACCAAATGTGTGCCAAATCTTAGCTTGTGATTCATAACTATTAGTAGAAAAATATGTCAAAAGTAGTATAAAAGGGAAAGGTCTATGCCAACCTTTAATTTCCAGCACATTTTGTAATATAAATCTTAAAGACTTCTTTGTCAGTATTTAGCATTTTAGTAAACTTTTTTTTGTTTTAAGGAGAAACTTGTTTCTATGCAATGACCTATTAAGTGATTATTTACAGACTATTGTTTTATGGAAGTTATAAAACCTATTTATTATTATTAATCAGCTAATAGTTTGTCTAGTGTCTCATATAAGCTAATGAGTCTGCAATTAAGTCAAGATAAACGTAATTAGAGTGCAGATAGTTGAATGGATAGGATAGTGGACGACCCACAAAGCAAAGAGTCACTTTGCTGCTAGCAATATAATAAGACTCTTACTAAACAGTGGGCAGCACCATAAAATTGTCAGCTCTAGGCCAGAGTTTACCAATCGTCTTGGATCACTTTACCTTCAAATTTGGGCTCTTACATTCTGTTTGATGATTATAGTGTGTGGTGGGTCATTCTGTGTTGAACTCATCATACATAGGTTTACTGGAAGAACGGCCAGCAGGATATAGAAGGCATCTTTATCATTTTTCTCATATATCTCTTGCATGTTTGCAGGGTTTCTGTGAGTCTTTCAGATTAGTGCTGACACTAGATCGAGTACAATGCTACAGAGAAATACTGCATATAACTGTATATTTGTAATACAAATAGTGTGGTTAAATGTTTTTTTCTTATTAATGTCAAAGAAGCTTTCAGATGAGATTGGGTATTTGCTTTTTAGAATTATACGTGGAACAATTAAAGTGGCAATATAGATTTTTGGCATAAGGTTGGAAATATTGCAGGGTGGTGCAGTTGATTTGATCAATTCAGGTATTTGAAAAATACTTATTTTATTGACCTTTGAAGGATGAAAGGTAATGTCAACTTAAGCAGTATTTGAACTCAGAGCATGATGAAGTGGGTTTAGTAGATTTGTGGGTGGATTTAGCAGAAGGAAACTGAAACAAGTCTATCAAATATTTATATTGTGGCACCTTGCCTGTGCTTGTGCCATGCAAAAAGCTCTAAGCCCACTCTGCTGAGTGGTTGGTGTTAGGAAGGGCATCCAGCTGTAAAAGATCCTGCCAAAACAGTCACAGAAGTTTGGTGCAGGCTCCTGTGGTACCTTCCTACCCATGCTAGCGTGGAAGATGGACATTAAATGATGATAGTGTGTGTGTGAATAAATGAGCATCATGTCATACTAGCAGTGTTCTTGGTTTCTATGAAACATGTTTGGCCATAGAGAAATATCACCTTACTTGCAAACAGGTGAGGGATGGTGACAAGAAGGGCATTTATATGGCTGTAGAAAATCTACATCAACAAACACTCTCTGACTGAATGTGGAAAGGTGAGTGTTAAAGTGATGATGATGATTTCTAAGCTCAGGCAGTAGAGTAGAATCCAGGTTAAAAACTTGTTAATTGCTTAAGCTTTTATTTTTGCTGACCTGTATTTACATGGGCTAATAAACTTCTGTTGAGGATTCCACATGAATTACTATGCTTTAAAGACTAGTTTCTAAATTGATTAATATCTTCTTAAACATTTACATAGTTTAAATTACTCTGCTACAGTAGTAACAATAAGATTTACTATCATACCTATGGCTTTTGTACATTTTTGTCATTTAATCAACCACTCTTATAATTATTATCTAGAGCAGAAGAAAAAAAGAAGTTTCACACCTGATCTCAGGCAGACAGCCAAACTTATAAACAAACTATTTTTATTGATATTTTTCCTTTTATCTTTTGTACCTGAAAACATTTCAGATGGAGCAACTTTTTTCAGACGGCTTACCAAAAAGTGTGCATTTAACAGACAGAAAAGGTTTACTGATAAAAACTGCCATAAACACTTACATAAACCACAAGAAAACTGGAAGATACACCCCAAGCTAGTCATCAGCTGTTTCTCCTCCCACAATTTCAACCTTACATTCTTCTGGTCTTTTGCCAACTTTATGGAAATCTTCCTACCCTCAGCTCACTTATTCCAATGTTTCCGTCTGCAGCAGTCCTATAGCTGCAAAATGTAATGCATTTTCCTCCAACTTCATCATTCACTTATGCAACAAATCTCCAACACCTATCACTGTCTTACTATCAATAAGTGCAGCGAATCTTCCGCTCTGACATTGTAAAGTGGCTGGTATTTATGGCATTCCAGATATCATGAATAAGCACTAAGTATCTTAGTTGCTTGTCAACAAATTCAACACTCTCTTTCTCTCTCTTAATATCCAGTTCAATCACCAACCAAATTCCATAGCTGTACACACATTTACCTAATAAATACAAAAGATGATGACTTTCTGCTATGCTTTCAATCTCTATCCACTGTCGCCGTTTGCTACAGTAGGTTCTATAAAAATCGGACACCCTGTTTTCCTGTATTATGCACCAGTGGTACCTTTCACCAGAAAGCAAAGTTGCCAAGGCAGCAATGAAGCTATTGGTGTATCTACCAATTAAAGTCTCAGGAATTGACTAATTTTTTTGGATGTTTTCACATGTTTCTTATAAATTTCCTATCATTTTATTATTGCCTTACTCCTCTCCAACAATTATCTCCCTTCTGTTACTTTAGACCATGTGTATTTATCTGCTAATTTTACATATGGTACTGAATTACTAACACCTCACCTCTTCAGGATCAAATAACTACTAAATGCTTCAGTTACTACGCACACTCCTTGGGTAATTGACTCTATAGTGATCTACACGCTGCAACATTAACATGGCTAAAGTTACAGTAATAATATTGATAAAATAATAGAGAAATAAATGAGAAATTATTGATCCTTTACCAGGCCCAACAGGTATATCATCATCTAGAATGGTGCATCACATTTACTCTGTAATAAAAGACATAGGCAAGAGAGACAAGCATACAATCACAAATATTTGTTGGTCTCTGTTCAAATTGCATTTTCTTGACTGTATTTTTTTGTCATTATTACAATGAGTTCAAATTCCACCAAGGTCAACTTTGCATTTCATCCTTTCGGGGGTCGATAAAGTACCAGTTGCTTACTGGAGTCAATCTAATCGACTGGCTCCCTCCCCCAAAATTTCAGGCCTTGTACCTAGAATAGAAAAGATTTATTACAATGACTATTTCTTTCTCCTTTGCATCACCCCACAACATTCCCTAACTCTTTTAATTCCAGCCCATCTGAAACCACTCCTGGTTTTATGAAACAAACTCTCCATTTTAAAGTGATCTCAATTAAAACCCTCCATAAATATTTCATGTCAGTTTATATTACATACACTTGGCTAAAAATGACAAGATCATTTTGCTATATTCTTCATTATTCTCAAAATCATTTGAAACAAAGGCATATATTTCAACAGAAATCTGGTAGCAAAAGGGTTTATTCCTTACTTATTTCCAAGTAATAATGTACACTTCTTTTTCTGTCATTACAAAGGACGTATTATCTATTAGGTCTTGCATACTAAACATCTGATTTTACCCACCATTGTTGCTGTTAGTGCTAAAATATTAACTAAACATATTGTACTAGACTCACTCAATTGTACCTCTTAAGTTTTAGAAGTGTCTACTTAATATAAAACAATAACACTAGTTTCCATAGGTTTTTTTTTTTAGTTGTTGTTTTTCAAAATGACATAAGTCCTTGGATAATTCTGTAAAGCTTGTCACTTAAAATCCTGTCTACCTTCATAAATGGGTTTCTTTGTATTAATATGTGATAGACAAAGCGACTTTCACAATTAACAAGGATGTTAAATTTCAATTATTTGTATTTTTATACTAATTCAACTAAGTAACGGGAAGATAAAGTGATATCTTCTGGAGCAATTAGTGCATTTTTAAAATTAAAATATATATATTTTTTTCATTTTCTGACTAGAACACCAGATACAATCTTGGTTGTCTACATAAAATAGTTTAACAGTTTTGTTTCTACATTTCTTTTTATCTTCCATTTTTGCTTGGTTTAGTCATTGGGATTGCAGCCATACTGAGGTATTGGTTTGAAGAGCTTTAGTCAAACAAACTGGTCCCAGTATCTGTTTATTCGTTTGATACTTATTCTGCCACACCATTTTTTGCCAAACCCCTAAGTTTCTACTGAAATATGCTACCTTGGTTTCACTTAATTTTGAAAATAAGTATTTGATAAAATAACTTTGCTGTTGTTAAACTGGTGTTTTGAATATAAATTAATGTGAAAGGTTTTAATTTAGATCCCTTTAAAACAGGAAGCTTGCATCACAAACCCAAGGGAGGGCAGCCTCAGACAAGTTAGTATTAAAGGGTTAATAGTGTAGCAGAGTTTTAAGTTTTTCTGAGATATTTACTCTCATACCTGCTTAATGTAGTCACTATAGCTCTCTGTAAGTGAATTTTGTTTTGTGTCGCAAAATGTTATTTTCCCCATTGTTTCATACTAAACTGTTTTGTCTTATTAGATAAAGAAAAATAACCGACACAGATTTGTCCTGTTTTGTCTGTTGCTTTTTTTTTTCTGGTTTTTATTTTATTTATTTGATTACCTTGTAAACATTACAAGCACAAAAGCAAGATATAGATTTTTTTTTTTTTTTTTGGCAGTGTATTTATGTGAATGCATTATGAACATGTAGGAAATGAAATGAACGTAAACATACATGTTATTGCTTGTGTACTTACAAAATTTCTCACACAGGAAATTTCAGTCAATTAATAACACAATTTGTTTCTTGTATATTGAATTAAGTAGGTTATAGAACATGATAGCTTTCTCATATATATATATATATATAAAATGATGATATATACATACAGACATACATACACACACACGTGTGTGTGTGTGTGTGTGTGTGTGTGTGTGTGTGTGTGAATATATGTATATGTAGAAGTGTTTTGGAGGGAGTAAAAGAGGAGGGAGGGATTGCTTTGGATACTCATTAGATAAACAAGAATTAGATTCTTTTACCTCATATCAGTTTCAGTAATAGATATTTCCTTAATTTTGTTGATAAACTGATATAATCCTCCTCCTTCTCATGATGATCATCATCATCATCATTTTAATGTCCACTTATCCATGCTTTCATGGGTTAGATGGAATTCTGTTGGGATGCCCTTCCTGTTATCAACCTTCGCCTGTTTCCAAGTAAGGTGCAATTTTTCCATGGCTAGACATGTTTTCACCGAAGACAGGAAACAAAGAACACCACTTGTAAGGTGGTGACTCTTGTTTACTGCACAATGCCAAGATAAGAACCCCCCCCCCCATGCACACAAACACACACACAATTGGCTTCTTTCAGATTCCATCAACCAGGTTTACTCCCAAGGCTTCAGTCAGCCCAAGGCCAATGTACCACACAGTGGAACTGAACTTGGAACCATGTGGTTGGGAATCAAATCTCTTAACCAGGGCTGTGGAGTCGGAGTTGGAAACAATTAAGGGATAGCTGGAGTCAGAGTCGGTAAAACTGTACCGACTCTGACTCACATTATCTTTATTCTTTAATATAAACCAGTTATAACATAAAGGCCTACTCAGTCAGAGTCAAGATTTTCGTTTCAACTCCACAGCCCTGCTCTTAACCACACAATCATGATATATTTAAGTGAAATGGTGTTAAACTGAAAGATCTTTTTTTTTTTTTTTTTTTTATGTTGCTTAACTCCTTTGAATTCTGCAGGTGTTTGTAAACCTTGCATACCACAAGTCTTGCAATATGTAAATATCTTATTATAAATGAACCCAAAATACATTAGTGATCTTTCAGTTTCTCTAGTGATCTGTGCGCTTTCAAATACGATTTCCTTTCAATTCTTTTGGACATTTTCTGTGAGATTTCATTAACTGGCATAGGTAACCTATTGGTATTATTTGAAACTCTATACTTGCACAATATTCAATTTAGATAGTTTCTATATTTAGAGAATGGAGTCTTTTAAAAAGAAACCATTAAATGTATCAAAAGACAAATTCTGACTTGAGTATTTTCTCTATAAAATGTTTCCCAAAGTTTGTGACATCCTTTGTTAAAGAACTATACACCCCCCACAAACACACACACCCTCTCAGTAAATTTAGTTTTTCATTTATTTATATTAGGGGTTTATTTATAGTTTGGCTGTGTGGTAAGAAGATGGCTTCATTAGCACATAGTTTCAGGTTCAGTCCTACTACAGTACACTTTGGGCAAGTGTCTTGTACTATAGCCCTAGGCCGACCAAAGCCTTGTGAGTAGATTTGGTAGATGGAAACTGTGTAACAGCCCCCTTCTTCTGTGTGTGTGTGTTGCTGTCTCCTTGCCTTAACATTGCATAATAGTTATAAGTGTCACTGTCAGGCAAATAGTGTCCCTCATTTCCAATCTTCCGTGAAAACATGTCTACCTCCTTGTTACTGGTATTAAAATTTTTTATAAGCTTAGCCCTTTTAATACCAACTAACCTGAGACTGCCCCTGGTTCTATGATGCAAACCCCTTGTTTTAAAGGGCTTCCTTCTAAATTCCATGTCAGTTAATGTGGCAGTTGCCAACTTTATAATGACCAAATTATTTTACTTAATTTTTCCATTGTTTTCAAAATTAATTGAAATAAAGGTAATATATTTAAACAGAAATTTGGTAAAAGGCTCAAGTGATTTGGAACAATTTCTACATGCAAACTTTGTTTTCTAGTTCTATTTTTTTATTACCTTCACCTTAAAAAAATCACCTTCGGTTAATTGTTGAGAGGACATTGGTGTTGCATTGGTGAAGGTTTGCGCTCTCTAAGTGCTCTTATTATTATTATTATTATTATTATTATTATTATTATTATTACCTCCACCTTAGCAAAGGCAGAGGTGTTGTTTTCAGTCATGTTTGTTTGTTTGTTTGTTTGTCCATGGACAAAATATCTCAAGAACTGCTGGATGAGTTCGAATGAAACTTTTAAGAATGTTTGGCCTCATGACTGGCACGAACTAATTAGATTTTGGGATCGATCCGGTACCAGACAAGGATTCTGAATTATTTTTCATATTTTCTTTACATATATATGTAAAGTTTCATACAGTTCTCTTGTGCACATACACACACATTTTCAGCATTGAACATAACCATTCCATTTCCATTGTACACACGCACACACACACACACACACACACACACCTCTTTTACACGCACACATACTCACACTTCAAACGCCGTTTATCAACTTTTTCACTCCTTCCTTCGTTATTCATCTATCACCCCTTCGTTTCTCATTCATACAACACTCTCTTTGCCATTTATCTCCTCTACCTACACCTCTCACTTAGGCTCTATTATATATATATATATATATATATATATATATATATATATATAAGCACCCACTACACTCTCGGAGTGGTTGGCGTTAGGAAGGGCATCCAGCTGTAGAAACTCTGCCAAATCAGATTGGAGCCTGGTGTAGCCATCTGGTTCACCAGTCCTCAGTCAAATCGTCCAACCCATGCTAGCATGGAAAGCGGACGTTAAACGATGATGATATATATATACACACACGAATATATAAAAGACAATGCACATTATTATATTAGATTATATATACATTTTAACACTTTACATTATACTTACATATATACATAATTTTATACATTGATCTAAAACAACAGGATTACTAAAGGAAGACCGGAAGAGAAAACCAAAACCTCTCATGATATTCATTGAAAGATTTTATTTCAGATATTCTCATTTTAAAAATCATCTCCGGTTTATCATTGAGAGGATGTTGGTGTTATAGTGGCAGAGGTTTGCACTCTCTAAGTGCTCTTGTTATTATTATTACCTCTGCCTTCGCTAAGGCGGAGGTATTGTTTTCAGTTGTGTTTGTTTGTTTGTTTGTCTATGGACAAGATATCTCAAGAACTGTTGGATAGATTCGGATGAAACTTTCAAGGATATTTAACCACATGACTGGCACAAACTGATTAGATTTTGGGCTCGATCCGGTACCAAACAAGGATTCACGATTATTTTTCCTGTTTTTTCACTTAATCTTTGAGAGCACTCAAGCTCATTTTTAGTATTCTCGTTTGTGAGAGCATTCGAGTTTATTTCAGATATTCTCATTTTAAAAATTGTCTCTGGTTAATCGTTGAGAGGACATTGGTGTTGCCTTGGCAGAGGTTTGCGCTTTCTGAGTGCTCTTGTTATCATCATCATCATCATTATTATTATTATTATTATTATTATCATGGCAGCAAGATGACAGAATTATTAGCACATTGGACAAAATGCTTAGCTGCTTTACATTTTAAGTTCTGAGTTCAAATTCTGCTGAGGTCAACTTTGCTTTTCATCCTTTCTGGATCAATGAAATAAGTACCAATTATTCACTGGGGTTGATGTAATAGACTAACCCCCTCCCCACAAATTTTATTATCATAAGTACCAGTTATGCACTAGGGTCAATGTAATCGACTTAATCCCTTCCCCCAAATTTGAGGCCTTATGCTTCCAGTAGAAAGGATTATTATCATCACATCACTTTCGGAAAACATTGTAGGAAACTTCTACTTCTCTCTGTTTTAGAGACACTGCTTTCATGAAAGATTAAATCTACTTTTTGCAATGTGTTTCTTGATATTAGTGAAGGCTTCTTTCTTCATATCACAAATAGTTTTCCAAAATGCCAGATATTTTATTGTGAAATGGAAAGTAGAGTGATGTTATGTAACACATGACATAATTGCCTCTGGCAGACCCTGTAAGAACCCCTGTCCACCTGGTCACATACTTCCTTTTTAACTGTTGGGGATGGGGGTATCTTTAGAATTTGTCATCAACATTTTTCTGTCTTTACAAATCAAGAAAATTGCTGCCAAATATCTAAACCGAAATGGAAGTAAATTAACAAGTGACTTCTTTATACTTCCAGCCAAAATTATGTTTTCAGTAGATATTTGGCTTAACAGTAAGCTTTATAAATACCTTGTAAACACCTTTTGTGCTCCTCATTTTTTAAAAATCTTTGGATATCTGTTTTTCATCACAAAAGACAACAAACCTATCAGTCATTTTAGAGATTGATCCAATCATTACCTTTTTAAAAGGTATTGAAAATAATGCTAATATATTCCAGTCTCCTTCCTTACACAACTTCTTTTTTTAAATATATTTCGTCTCAGTTGATAAAAATATGTACTATTTTCTAGTTAGTATCTTCTCAGTTTTTTAATTCATCTATGAGCTGGTAAAAATGAGTTGTACCCATAATTCAAAGGTCCAGCCTTGTCACATTCTGTGCCACACTGAATCTCCCTGGGAACTACGTTCAGAGTATGCATGTTTGTGGAATGCTCAATCATCTGCAAGTTAGTTTCATGAGCAGGTTGTTCTGTGGATCAGATTAACTGGAACATTTGTTATCATAACAAATGGAATGCCAGTTATTCTAATCCTTAACTTGCTACTAGGATCTTTTTTATGATCTGTATGCTTTTTACTAAACCTTTACTTTGAATCGAACTTGTCATTTCTATTTAAGAACTAGAATCAAATTATTGTAATTACCAACTTTATATTTCCAAAACAACAGCTGAGTCCGAAAATTGAGCTGTAATCATCAATTATCTGGGAATGGATTCAGCATCTTTGGAAAGGCTTTTAAGAACACTTTTTTTTTTTTTTTTTAGTTGCTCTTATAAACACTAATAATGTATAAGCTTCCAGGAATTGATAAAATCTTGTACACTTTAGATTTGCTTAATCTGTGTTGGTCACATTATGAAAATGGTACTAATCTTCAACAAAAAGTTTTTGTTTCTTGAGGAGGCATTTCCTGGTTCTTCAAACACTTCTGAATCATTTGACTTGCTTTCATTACTACAAAAGTTTGTTTCGAATTTATGAAGTCCTTACAAACTGGAGTTTAACAAAGAGTATTTAAATAGTTGTATTAGCTCATAGCAAGTAATATTTCTTGAATAAATTACGAAATTATCATAATTAGTATTTTATGTCTTTCGTTTAGTGTTAGTGACTGCACATTGTTGGTTATTGTTGTTAGATCCAAACTCCTATTGATGTAATTTAACCCTCTCAGATTACACTGGAAATATCTTTTTAATTACTAGAATCACATTATTAAAAAATAATTTCCATAGTAAGCTTTGTTTCATTTAAGTTTTAGTATAAAGGAATATCTAGTACAAGGTTCAGATATGGCTGTGCAGTTAAGAAGTTTGCTTCTTGGCTATATAGCTTCAACTTCAGTCCTAATGCATGGCACATGGAGCAAGTCTTCTACTATAGCTCTGGGTTGACTAGAATGGATTTAGTAGACAGAAACAGAAAGAAGCCTGTTGCGTGTACTGTGTCTCGTTGTCTTGACATCACATTATAGTTGTAATCAAGCGTCACCATCATATAAACAGTGTCATTTGTTTCCAGTCATTCATGTAAACATGTCTCAACATGGAAAATTTACTTTATCTGAGACTTTGAAATAAGTGAGGGTTGGTAACCGGAAGAACATCCAGTTGTTTAAAAGAAAAAACCAAAAAAACTCTGCCTCTGTGAATTCCATTTAGCCCATGCAAGAATGGAAAAGTGGATGTTAAAACAATGATGTTGATGATGATGACAACGTATCTTATACAATGTTGCACTGCAGTGGACATTGTTTTTTTTTTTTTTGTTTTTTACAACTAACCCTTTTTATACACTGATGCTTCTCTGAGAAATAAGCCCTGTGAGGTTGATCAACTGCTGCTGCAGCGAATGTTGCTGACCTTTCTCCATGGCAATGCTTTTGCAATCATACCCACAAGGTGTGGCTAAACACGCCATTTGTTGTAGGATGTACAACCTCTGCCTCTCCCCCACCATTTTCTGCTGATTACCCCCCCCCCCCCAACCTTTTTTTCCTTTTTCTGTTTCCTAGAAGTAATTATGGAGGGTTTTTCTCAATAATTTGATTTGTTATTTTTTTAAGTCTTTTCTCCTTGCTTTTCTTTCTGAAATATGTTGTTTATAAAAACAAAGTCTATAATCTACAATTGAAAATCATTGTATGGACTTATTCTTAGCTTCAACTGTTGTATATGTAACATTCAAAGCTAAACATCCATTGTCGTATAATATGTTTTGCTTTTGTATTGTTAAATATTGTTGTTAGTTACTGCATTATCAAAAGAGGTAAGGGTTGTGGTAGGCTGAGTCAATAGTGTTGACCTACTGTCTGAAGGTTAATTTGGTTTTTAACCTCTCATTGACACTGCATTTCTAGAAAGAGTACTAAACTTTCAGTGGCCCCTGTACCCACATGACTGTAACTGAAATAGTAAACAGGTAAATACTCCATGTCAATACGACTCCGTCCAACTAATGTTTTGTTGGTTTGTAGTATTGAGCTCAAACTTCCTGTGGCTATAGCTTGGAGAGGTACAAAGCTTACAAGATTGATTTATCCCAGATAGGACTAACTTAAGGAAGCAAGACTTCAGTGATGTCCCACAACCCAATTTGCCTTCAAACTATGTGTGATATGTATCCATGTTGAAAGTTTATTATATCTTTTGCATCTCTAAGTCACAACGCCAGCTCAGTATTAAAGCCAGATGTTGAAGCAACTGAAATACATAGAAATTTATAAATAAGAAAAGAAATTACTTGAAAAGTTACCAGTGCATGGGAAAATACTAGCGCTGTTAAATTTGGGTTTGAAATTTAACATTTTTTTTTTCTTTTTTTTTTTTTCTTTTTTCTGTCTGCTACATCAGTTTTACTCTCAGCTAAATTGAAACAAAATTTCTGCTTTAGATAGAAAAAGTCTTGTGTTTTTTTCACATCAGTTTCTATTAAAATTCTTGTCTGTTGTAACATTCGTTTAAATAACTTTAAGCAATAATTTATGATGTTAGTCTATCAAAATAGTTTGTGTGTTTACACTTATTTTGTAAAACACTCTACAATTTGTTCAGCTTATCCTATTAATAAGAATACATTTGAAGTTAGTAATTAAAGAACTTCTATAAATCAAGATCTATTATTTAAAAAAATGTCTTGATTTATCTTGTCCACACAAATGCTAATTGTCTCACAGTCTGTTGACTATTATCATAATATAGTAATGTCTTTAGCATTAGTCAAACATAGTTGTTTCCAGAATGCTTGTCATTTTCCTTTTCACCCACAGTTACTCTTAACTATTTGTTAATCCACAAACTTACAAAACAACCAATAACACTGTAGTAAACAAGCTGTTTTCTCCAATAAAGTCTCTCTTCTTCAAACATTCTTCATAACTATAGCTTGTTTATGTCTTATTGTCTGTCCACTCATCTTAACCATTTTGTACTGTATTTAATGGCATAAAAAACACACTGGCATATGAAATGCACACCAATTTCAGCAGTAAGGGAAATAGTCTTTAATGCATTAAATCATGTAATAAAGGTTCAACTTTGCACATAGGACCCTGGGTGATGATTTTTTTTTTTTTTTAAGTTTTTTTGCCCAACATTTAAGATTCTAGCTTCAGTTTCCAATTCTATGTTTTACAAAAAACCTTAGATCACATGTTAAAAATGGCAGTAAGTGTAGGACAGGAAAACAGAAAAAGGTATCACATAGGCACAGGCATGGCTGTGTGGTTAAGAAGCTCACTTTGTAACCACATCATTTCAGGTTCAGTCTTACTGCATGGCACCTAGTCTTCTACTGTAGCTTCAGGCTGACTAATACCTTGTGAGTGAATCTGGTCTGTGTTTGTCCCTCCTCACCACCTGACAACTACTGTTGGTTTGTTTGCACCTAACAGTTCCACAAGGCTCCGGCAGGGGGTAGTGGCGACCATTGTTGTACTCTTTCACCCCAACTTTCTCTCACTCTTTCTTCCTATTTCTTGAGTAACGCTGCGATGGACTGGTGTCCCATCCAGCTGGTGGGGAACATATACGCCATAGAAATAGGACTCATTAAAATTGGAACAGTGAGCAAGGAAATGCCTTGCTCAGCACACCACCTAGCCTAGAAATTGAACCCACAACTTTATGATCATGAGCTGAATGCTCCTAACCACTAGGCTACCCACACAATTTATCAGATCATACAAGTGCTTAAATTAATTACTGCTGATGTTGACGTTCATTAAAAAATAGGGAAAATACAAAAAAAAAAAATGTTCAAAGCTGGTTTTATGCAAGTGACCGGATGTTAGTTACAATTTGTATTGTAAGAAGCATCAAGGCCAAAACTAATTTTTTTTTTTTTTTTTTTTTTAATTATCAAAAGCCAACTTCTGATAATTAAATACTGCTCTACAGAATGTACTCAATCTCCTCTCATACTGATTTACATATCCTTTTTCTCTTGAGCTCACTGTTGCTTTTCTATTTCATTCTCTCCACCCACCCCCAACTCCCCACTGCACCCCCTTAGATATCTTAGAATGTCTGTTTCTAGTTCTACCCTCACCATCTCCACTAGTACCCCACCACCACTACCACCACCACGACCATCATCTTGTATGTATATATTAATCGTAAATCCCCATCTTACCCAGGTAAGCCACCACTACTAACCAGCTCGTTAGTCACTCTAGCTACCTTACTGCTACTATCTGGTTACCTCCACCACAAAATAAATACTGCCACTAACTTCCATCTTTCCCCTTATATGGCTCACATATTTGCTTGATACTACTACTGCTAGGAAGCAACCCCCTACACACATACTCCACACACACACACACACACACACACCTGAGCCGGTTTTTTGTTTTTTGTTTATTTACCACTATCCGCCATTTTTCTGTCTCATCTGGTTTGCTTGGCACCCTAGACAGCTGGTTCTCATTCTCACCAAGTTTCCTTTGCTCCTCTCCTCCTCCTCCTCCTCCTTTGACGAGGCCCAGCTTCTTACAATCAGCTGACTGCTTACATTTCTGCCAGCATCTTTATCCTTGGAAGGTCCCTGAAAGTGATACTTGCTGTAATTCTGAGTCTGAAAGTTATCTAGTAACCATATCTGTTCTCTGAGGTGTTTCTTATTGAACTCACTCACCCCCCCCCCCTCTCATTCTCTCTCTCACCTTCTTTCTTTCTTTCTCTTTCTCTCACTCTCATTCTCTCACCTTCTCTCTTTTTCTTTCTCTCTCATTCTCTCTCACACCTTCTCTCTCTCTCTGTCTATCTCATTCTCTCACCTTCTCTCTTTCTCTCTCTCACTTCTCTCTCTCTCTTTCTCTCACTCTCATTCTCGTTCTCTCACCTTCTCTCTTTCTGATTCTTTCACTGCTCATTCTCTCACCTTCTCTCTTTTTCTTTCTCTCACCTTCTCTCTCTCATTCTCTTTCTCTCTCTTTCTCTCTCTCTCTCTCTCTTTCTTTCTCTCTCTCTCTCTCTCTCTCTCTCTCATATGGCGTAGATGGAGTGGGTAACTGAATTGTACCCCACTCACTAAGCAAGCTGAATAGAGCTCAATGTCTGCACCACCTATACTTTATTAGTGTGTGTACCATTGGGATTAAATGATGGTTTTCATATTCCCTTTTTTTCTTTAGCTATTTCTGTGTCCTTTTGGTTCAGGAGCTTCTAAAAATAATAATAATATTGATAATAACGATGATGATGATAATAATAACTGTTTCTAATTTTGGCCTAAAGCCAGCAATTTTGAAGGAGATAGAGTTGATTAGATTGACCGCAGTCCTCAATTTGTCCCTAAAGGTGAAGTCACCCTTGACAGCATTTGAACTCGAAATGAAGAGCCAGAAAAAATGCTGCTAAACATTTTGTCCATTGTGGTAACGATTCTACCAGTTTGCCACTTTAATAATGATAATAATAATAATAATAGTCCTTTCTGTTATAGGCACGAGGTTTGAAATTTGGCGGGAGAGGACTAGTTGATTACATTGACCCCAGTACTTGACTGGTACTTAATTTCTTGACCCTGAAAGGATGAAAGGCTAAGTCAACCTCAGCGGGATTTGAACTCAGAACATAGTGACAGGTGAAATACTGCTAAGCATTTCGTCCAGCATGCTAATGATCCTGCCAGCTCACTGCCTCAATAATAATAATAATAATAATAATAATAATAACAGTGATGATGATGATAACCTAAATAATGATCTGATTATACTGAAGGAGAAAATATCTGTATGCTACCCTCCATTTAACACCAAATGTGACCTTTGTTGAAAGGCCATCATTGCAAAAGAAAGACAAAAAAAAATATTCATATAAAAATTACTTGAGTACATAACAGTTTGTCCAAATCTATTTTTCACATCATTTGTAAGAGTTGATGAAAAGCAGGATTGTTGTTCTTCAGCATTCTTCTCTGTTTATGCTGTGCCTAAAGGCAAGAGGTGAAAAGGAAGAATAAAAAAAATAAGCAAAAACTAAACCTTTAAGCTTTCTTTTCTTTCTGTGTATAGTTAGTCCTCTACTGAAATGCTTTTGAAACAAATATTACTCTGTTAAAAATTTGTATTTGGAGTCCAAAAAATAACTGTAGAAATATCAAGAATTATTACTTCAAATTGTAATTTAAGAATGCGCACGCACACACACACACGTTTCCATTTCAATTCCTTTATTTTTTTTCTCTTTCCTGTTTTCTTAGATATAAAATATATGTTGCTTTCAATTTATATAATATTCTCCTGCTTTCTTCCACTCCTACTTGAAAAGTATAAAATCTCAAGTTCTTGAATTTATCAGTATTATTAGCTTTAACTCAAAATATATGAATTAGAAAATTATTTAAACTATGGCTTCTTGGTTACATTTTTATAGATAGACTTAATAAATACGTTAAGTTTAAAGTTGTAAGTGTGTTAGCTTAAATTGTTTCTGTGGAATGAAAGAGTTTTGTTTGCTTTTAATATCACTTTTAGTTTTATATGAATGGAATACATTTCCAAACATTTGCATGCATGCACTAACACACACACACACACACAGCTATTAAGGCAGCCACTCTTGAGTTTCCGATACATTAACATCTTCAAAGCTAAATTGTAAATTTGTTATATGATGCTTTAAAAACCTAATTAGATGGATAGAAGTTTCTCTGTTTCATCTATACTTTGATATTTGTGATCTAATGAAGGTTAGATGTAGTTAAAGTAGATGCATGGTTGCGTGTTTAAGATGACCACTTCCCAGTCGAGTGGTTCCAGGTTCAATCCCACTGCTTGGCACATTGGACAAGTTAATTGCTAGCAGGAACTCCATATTTCATTTTGTAACCATTATATCCTTCTAAGTATATTAAAGCTATATAAGTCTATATTGTGTCCTACTTTCTATGTTAGTAGTGCGATTGAATCACTTTTAAGTTACCTCTGCAGACTTTTCTATCGGATTTAGAGCCATCAATGAATGTCCTGCCATTTCATCACATTCTTTACATTGATGTATTTGTATACAAAACATCATAACTTTCAGTGTTGGCTCTAAATTCTACAGAAAAATATGTAGAGGTAACTTAAAAGTGATTGGTTGAATGTCTTCTATTATAAGCCTTAAGCTGACCAAGGCTTTTTGAGTGTATTTGGGAGATGGAAACTGAAAGAAGCCTGTTGTATACCTATTATGTATGTATGTATTATTCTTCTGTCAGTAAAATGTATGGCACGTAAAAGCACCCACTAAAGTCTCGGAGTGGTTGGTGTTAAGAAGGGCATCCAGATGTAGAAACTCTGCCAAATCAGATTGGAGCCTGGTGTAGCCATCTGGTTTCACCAGTCCTTAGTCAAATCGTCCAACCCATGCTAGCATGAAAAGCGGACGTTAAACGATGATGATGATGATTATTATTATTCTGTCATGTAAAAGCACCCAGTACACTCTGTAAAATTGTTGGTATTAGGAAGGACATCTAGCCATAGAAATTATGTCAAAACAAACAATGAAGCCTGGTGTGGCTCCTGGTTTTGCCAGCTCCTGTCCAACTGTTCAACCCATGCCAACATGGAAAACAGACATTAGATGATGATGATTGTGTTTCTTTGAAAATAAGCCAGAATCCATCTTCAGCTTTGATGACAGTGCTATGGATTTATTGTTTGTAAGACAGAAACTGTGAGAAAGATGTGCTTAGTGATTGGTTATTTCTTTGTTTATTTTCACAAGATAATGTAAGCTTGCACTGCTACAAGCCACCAAACAACTCAGCAATTTCACTACTTCACTGAGTCATCTGATATCCATTTTTTAGTTGTTAGTCTATAAAATAAATGAGCAGAGACTGTTTGGTGCTTTGCTCAAGATACAACACCATTGACAGGATGTAAAATTATGAGTCATAAATCAAATGTTTATAAACATTATTCACTTGTTTGAGGGTAATGGATTGGCAGAATTGTTAGAGAAATGGAAAAAAAACCTGTAGCATTTCTTCCGGTTCATTATGTACTAAATTCAAATCTGATTAGGGTTAACTTCACTTTTTTACATTTTCAGGATCAATAAACTAATGTACCAGTTAAATACTAGAGTAGATCTAATTAACTAACTCCCTCCCCTCAAAGTTGGGCCTTGTTCCTATAACAAACAATTATACACATTTTCAAGTAAATACATAAGTCTAATTCAACTGTTATTAATTAACAGTTAATCTTTATCCATTCCATTTTTATAGTGAATATGTTTTCCAAAGAATTCCATATTGTTTTTAGCTAAAGCCTGTAGGGGAGTACATTCAGAGGGATTTGATACGTCAGACTTAACAAGAATATATTAAGAATTTGCTAAAATTAATTTAACAACTGTTTAAGGTCTTAATTAGGTACCACCCAGTTCCTTTAGCTACTGAAGTTACTGTGTAACTTGATCTATGTATTTTAACTAACTGTAAATGACCTTCAACTCAGAGGATGCTTTCATATTTCAGTGAAAGTATTAAACTAAATTGTAAAGTATCTTCTTTTGATAAATGTTTATATCATCATCATCGTCATCGTTTAACGTCCGCTTTCCATGCTAGCATGGGTTGGACAATTTGACTGAGGACTGGTGAACCGGATGGCTACACCAGGCTCCAATCTGATTTATATATTTATATAAATGTTGTGTGGGTGTGGCCATGTGGTTACAGCTTTAGTCCCACTGTGTGGTACATTGAGCAAGTGTATTCTTGACAAACCTAAGTCTTGTGAATGAATTTGATGGATGGAAACTAAAGGAAGCCTGTCGTGTGTGTGTGTGTGTGTTTGTTTACATTTGAACTCTTTTGAAAGATGCTTGTTGTAAGCACTGGTAGTGTTGTCACTTCTGTTAATAAATCATTTGTTTGCTTTGTGCCTTCAAATTTGTGTGAAGTAAGAAATCTCTTACTTGAAAAACACTTTAGGATTAGTGACAGGAAGGGCAATATTTTCACAGAAGATTAGAAATGGACACTGTTTGCATGATGGTAATGTTTGTTTACAACTATTGCACAATATCAAAACAAGGGAATCAGAGCAGGGACACACACTCACACACACAACCACATATATGATAGATTCCTTTCAATTTCCATCAACCAAATCTACTCAGAAGGCTTTGGTCTACCTGGCGCTGTAGTAGTTGGCATTTGCCAAAGGTGCCACAAAATGGGACTGAACCCATAACCACATGGTTGGAAAGAAACTTCTTAACCACACGATAATGCCAGTGCCTTTGTCATGGTTCAGGTTGCTAATCAGTTTGGTCTTATTTTAGATTCTGCAAATCAAATTATTTTCACAACTGATACTAAACAATATGTTGTGTTTTTGATAATTACATAAGTCTGCAGCTGTACATCCAAAGTGTCAAGCATCTGTTGTGTATCATGGCATAACAAGAAACAATCTTTTGACATTGAGATGGTAGTCACCTTAAGTAGTCCTGATCTTGTGCATGTATGCATATTGCAAGCAACACACCATAATGCTAGCATAACAATGATGTCATAGACCAGGTAGATAGTTGCAGTGTGCAGATGTTGACTGGATATATTTACATACCGCTAAATAGAATACTATAACCATAACACTACTCCAACCACAAAAGGTAAATTGTAGTCATATCATTGTGGATTCCAAATTTCCTTTATAATTCTACATCTCTTATATGATGGTGTTGGACTACTCACTAAATTGCTGTAAGGTTCACCATGACTTAGTAATGTCAGTAGTACAGGAGGTGTTGGAGTTTGTGTAGTAGTTGAAGAAATTGATGATGTTGACTTGTTAGAAATATTACTACAGGCAATCACATGATTGTGTGGAATCTGTCTTCAGATAGGGCAGCCGGTGGGGATGATGATTAGCAGATGTGCTCATGAGAAGATTTTTATTTCAATTTGAAGCTAATTGAACTTTTTTCATACTTAGGTTTAATCTAGGCTGTGTTTCAACCAGCATGAATCAGATTACATGCATCTGCAGTAAATTTCCTTCACATTGTTCCTCACTGCACCATTGGTTAATCATTGTAAAACTGGTAGACTACTTACTAGTTTTGCCTGCCAAGTAATTTCTCTGCTGGAGATACTTTGAATGCACTAGATGATTGAGGGGAGGAAAAAAAACCCTGTAACAAACTCATCAAATTTTCTGGTTGATGGACTATTAGGTTTTACTACAGACTTAATTACCCAGCACTTTCTGCTGCATCATTAGATTTTGAATCGTCAATAGGACTGTCAGTTTTCTTGATACCAATCTGTTTAAGCAGTCCTTTAATTGAATGAATTGCGGATTTATTGTCTGATATCACTTTCATTAGAATGACAAATATAATGAAAATGCCAAATAGATTTTTCGCTCTGTTACTAAGCTCCTACAGCAACGGGCAAACTATGATCAACATGTTCTTAAAATTTTGTACGTCTCCCCAGTCCATAGCAATCTTCTTCAAGCAACTTATCAGTACAAGGAGTGCCTTTAAATCGGATATTAGTTCATGTCACAAAATTTGGCCATCAAACATAAGCCTTTGTTTCTATCAGTGTGTGTGACAGGGGAGGGGTGGTGGTTAATGCCCAAGTATCATGAATTATAGAAAGAACTTTTGTGCAATAAGGTTTGGAAATAAATAGCTTGTTTGTATAAGGTTTACTCACTACAGCCCTTTAAGAAACATGGCCTTCAAAGTACTTTTATTCTAAAAGAGTTAAGGCCAATCTTTTCCTGTAATATGATTCTTTGAGTATAAAGGTTACCTGTTTAAATTTTTTTTTTTTTCTTTATGTCCTCGAACTGTTTGCATTGAGTCAAAATTAATTTGTCAGAATGCAATGCACTTGTAAAAAACACTATGATACTCACCAGAGTTATACTTTAGTCCATTAAGAACATCAACATGAGTAGTTATAACAGGCAAGAATGATTTTGAAAACATATTGTGATAAAATGAGGGCCCATTTGGCCAGTTGTTAAAATGTCACTTGACAACATCAAGATCTGAAAAATTGAATTTGCAATTGTCTGTCATTAGTCTGAAAGATTTCCTTAAAAGAAAATATCTCAATCTGTCAACATATTATATCACTACATTGATTTCATATTCAGTATTGCAATATTTCTGAGTATTATCCAGCTTATGGCTAGTATATGCCAAAGGCTTTTCCATTTTGAGACATTGTCCCTGTTATTGCTAATTCAGAAGATTTGTTTCACATTCTATTGAGAATGCTGCCAAAACAAGATAATGTGAAAGAAGTTCTGTTGCCTACTTAAATATCTTTAAGTAATGACATTACTTCTAGCTGCAGGAAGACATTCATCTCTGTCATGAAAATTTTGTATAAGCAACTGATGATAATTTGGCAACATCAATATATTTTTTAATGTCTCCTTTTGATTTAGGAACAAAAAAAAACCCCATTAGATTTTGTCTATTAAACTATGTGACGGTTTGATCTTAGCCTTTGAAATATTCATTCTTACGTAACTTATGGAAAATGCATGATTAATGCATTTATTTGGCTTGATCAATACAGCGGTTCCTTTCAGTTTAGCAATAACTGCAATTTCTCGATTCTTCAATATGTTCTAGGTTGCTGCAATGATGAATATGTTGTTCTGATAGATAATTATGCTTTGAATTCCTTTACATACAGACTTCATACAGCATTCGAAAATAGAGCTATATTTCTGAGACTCGTTTATTGACCAAGTAAAGTCCATTGCTTGTATTTATTGTATACAATCTCTTGAAGTTTTCATCTGAACCAATCCTTTCTGTTTGCATATCAGTGATTATTGTTTCAAGACAAGGAGTTCGATAAAATAAAAGTTGAAATTTTAAATTTAAATGTGCTTTGTAATTGGCCCACATTCTCTGTTTAGCACCTTCCTTATTCGCCCAAACAACTCTTGATGCAGTACTGAACCCTTCATATGGTCATGGAGTTCAAATCCTTCAACAGTCAACTTTGCTTTTCATTCCTTCAGGGTTGATAAAGTACCAGTCAAGTACTGGGGAATCGATGTAATTAGCTTGCCTCCTCCCCTCAAAATTGCTGGACTTGAAGCTTGCAATGGACTAGCTTCCCATTTGAAATGAATGCTGTGATTTGAGTCACATACACACCATGAAAATTGGGCAACCAGTCTTATGAGTCCTGAGGTTCGAGAAAAATAGTGATATGATGTATCCTTCAGAATATTTGTACCGATTGGTATAAAGTTTCGAGAGTTATTGACCAATTCTATCTCTTGAGTCAAGCAAAACTATTGTAGTGCTAATAATGTCCTCTAGTTATGGATCGTCATAGAAAGTTAGCTATTCTTTCTACTATAGGGATAAGGTGTGAAAGTTAGCTCTTAATGATATCTATGCTAACTGTGAAGCCAAAATGACAAATCTTGCTGAATCAGTTATCCATATGCATTTAAACTGAGTGTGTGTTCAATTTTCATCCTGAATAAATTATCTTTTGTTGCACAAATGATATTCAGATTTACTTCTTCATCATCAAGCTGGTTCGTTCATTCTCCTAATATTAATGTATGGAGAGATTTAGTAGAATACACTGGTTCTGACCAGCATAATTTGCTGAAATGGCCCAGTTTACCACAATTAAAGCATTTCTTCCTATATACATGACAAAACATAAAGGGCCTTGTCTTGCAATGTTAAGATTGGCTTTACTTGGTTACTTGTTCCTTACATGAGTCTTTGCTAGTAACAAGTTACTTCTGTATTAGAACTTAGGTGTTCTATTTATCTGAAAGCAAAACAATTCCTCTGACTGTATTATACCAAGACTACCTTATCTAGATCTGAGATGGATATAGTTCAGACAAATGCTTCGACAATGGGGATTCATTATTTTTGTTACAGTACAACTGGTCCCATTAGTAATAATCAATTTTATATGCTCTGCTTTTGGACCTTCTTGATTACAAAGAGTTTACATAAAGAAGCTCACATATTTAATCTTAAGATATTATTAACCTGCTCTTCTTGTTTTTGCTTTAGGTTCCCAAATTTTAACCTGTCTGAAATTATGTATTTTTTTAGGTGAAGTGTAGTTTTTCAGTAATACACTTCAAAATCTTCAAATGAACCTTCCTGAATTGTTGCAGGATATAAGGCATCTTTCATTTTGATGATTGCATTGACACCACATAATAGCTTCTAATTTAGGTACAAGGCCAGAAATTATGAAGAGAAGGAATTAGTCAGTATCATTGACCCCAGTACTTACCTGAAACTTTGTTTTATGAACCCCAAAACATTGGAAGGCAAAGTTGACCTCAGTGTGATGCCACATAATGCAAACAATTTTAGCTTGACCAGTTTAGGATTAATATCACCTATGAGCAATTTTGAATTAAACTGTTTCAGCCATGCCTCTGTTTCTCAGGCATTATCAAAGTTCATGTGTTTATTTAGATTCCATTTTGTGTTTGTAGGCTGATCACTTGAGTAGTGAATCTTAGTTTGCCACAAATAGTTGTGTTTATTGTAAATACAGAAGCCGACAACAGTCAGTTCAAAACTTCAAACGGCTACTATAACTGAGTTTTGTAATTTTCCAACATTATTCAATGTCTTTCGTTTGACATTGAACTGGTAATTGCCTTAATATAGTCCTGCCCATGTGCAAGCATGCAAAACACATGCAGCACCATAAAATATTAGCATAACAATGGTATCATTATTGACTATGTAGGTAGACACATTGTGCAGATGTTGACTGGATACATTTACATATAATAGTATCTTATATGCGATAAATGTGTATCAATATTGAAAATGTGTGGGACTGTTACATAGTTACAATTTTTCTTTATCAATTCATATCACTTGTAGGTTTTGAACAAATGACTTCTAAAATAAAAGGTGTGTGTATGTATGTATATCTATCTATCTATCTCTATATATATGCCAGCATAAAAGGCGGACGTTAAACAATGTGTGTGCGTGCATGCATGTGTGTGTGTGTGAAGTAAAATTTTTTACAATAAATGAGGTTGAGATCAGAAGAGGAAAAGAAAAAAAAAAAAGCAACAGAACAACATGGAATCTGTATCAAAACTGGATTGACAAGTATTGTAGGTTGGTGACACGTAAGTCAAGGAAAAAAACTTTAAATGGGTTGGTTGCTAACAACTTAGGATGACAAAGCAAAATTTCAAGTAAGATGGCAGGTGAAAATGAGGCCAGTGATACTATATAACAGCCATGAAGAAAATATTTTAGTTTTAAAAAAATGTTTTGGGAGAGAGAGACGTAGTGTCTATGAATTTATAACTCTAATCACAAACCATGTTTTCTGAATTTGTTTCACTCAGATTTGCTAGCAAGCAGTTTCATTCATACGGTGCAGGCTGAGTGGTTGAAATAGAAAGGGCCCTGTTCTACCTTGCCTTAATGATATGTAAATCTTCAAATTTGAATTTAAAAAAAACAAAAGACATTACTGTGTTTCATGGCATATAAGACATACATTTTTTTTTCAATACAATTATCTCAAAATATTGTCCTGGATCCTGGGGACAAAATTCAGTCTTTATTACATGTTAATGCACAAAGACTTCTTAACTGAATATTCTCTGAGAAACCAGTATTTCATCAGATTCTGAATTCAAACCTTACTGAGAATGACTTGGCCATCCATTCTTCCAGGCTTGATAAAATAAGTACCAGTGTAGTATTGAGGTCAATTTGACTCAACCTTACCCTAACCTTGTAGTTTTAGAAGTCCTAATTCTTATTATTATATTGGGTATAAAATGTTTATAAGCAACCTGTATATGAATTCAATTTTTATGATGTACAAGAACTGCGAACATGGTTGTGTGGTCAAGAAGTTTGCTTCCTAATCATGTGGTTTTGGGTTCAGTCCCACTGCTTGACACTTTTGACAGATGTCTTGTCCTATAACACTGGGCCATGCAAAGCCTTGTGAATAGATTTGGTATACAGAAGCTGAAAGAAGTCTATCATTTATATGTGTGTCTGAGTGTCCCCTTGTCTTGATATCGCATCATAGTTGTAAATGAATAGCATTGTCACACTGGTGGTATCATTCATCTCTAATCATCCATGAAAACATGTCTGGCTATAGGGAAATACTTACCTTTCTGGGAAATAGGTGAGGGTTGGCAATAGGGAGATCATATGAACCTACATCATGGCGAGGATCTCAAATGAGGGCAGCAATATTGAACTCCCAGCTTTACCAAAAGTCAATCACAAAAAATGGCCATTCAGAATGTGCTCCAGCATGGCCATAGCTTTTGAGCCAATGCCTCAATGGATTTTGTCTGACTCCTGCAAGCAGGGAAAAGTAAGCGTCAAAATGATGGTGATAATGGCGGTTAATTTCAAACTATATTTTTATACACTAATGCTGTATAACCTTATTTTTAATAATTGTGATTTTTACTTTGACACAAGGTCAAAACTGTTGGTGAGAGAGTTGAATGTTGTATTCAACTGGATTTATGTCAATACATAGCAGGTAATCATTTTATTGAAATTAGAATATAAAAAAAAAAGCATAACTGAATGCTGCAAGTCCACCTCCTTGCTATTTCTCAAATGCTAACAATTAGTTTAAGGAGTGAGTGGCTTCTCTGGTTCTTTGAACACCAACAATTCTCTACTATCAAAGACAGCAAAAAAAAGAAACATTGTTAAAAACGTGTAATTCAAAACAGAAACCATAAAATGTTCAATAGAAGAAGCCCCCCAAAACAAGTTGTAAAAGAAATAACTTAAGGTATTATATTAAACATTTTAGTTTGATGTAAATAAATAAATAAATTTTGCTGAAAAAGGAATAAAATTCTAAAAGTAGATAGTTGTATGACAAGTTTTGAAGTGGTGGGATATAAAATCAGCTCTGAAACTTAACAAATTGTGACGCAGGATTTCTTGTTTTTGCCGATTCTCAAGCAATAAAAAGAAATAAACCGGATAATCTTAATAACTGGGAAATCTTATAGATCTGTTTTAGGGACAGTTGTCTCCTCATTCTTTAGGACTTAGAGAACAGTTAATCTGTGTGTGTATATATAGGTGTAGGAGTGGCTGTGTGGTAAGTAGCTTGCTTACGAACCACATGGTTCCGGATTCAGTCTCACTGCGTGGCACCTTGGGCAAGTATCTTCCACTATAGCCTCGGGCTGACCAAAGCCTTGTGAGTGGATTTAATAGACGGAAACTGAAAGAACCCCGTTGTATGTATGTATATATATATATATATATATATATATATATATATATATATATATATATATATATGTGTGTGTGTGTATGTTTGTGTGTCTGTGTTTGTCCCCTCCAACATCGCTTGACAACCGATGCTGGTGTGTTTACGTCCCCGTAACATAGCAGTTCGGCAAAAAAGACCTATAGAATAAGTACTAGGCTTACAAAAAATAAGTCCTGGTGTCGATTTGCTCGACTAAAAAAGGCAATGCTCCAGCATGGCCTCAGTCAAATGACTGAAACAAGTAAAAGAGTACACACACACACACACACACACACACACACACACACACACACACACACACACATGTAGCAGCAACAGTTTATCAAGATATTACATAAATAGTTATCCTAATTTGCATATAACACATTTGTCAGTCATGTTTATTAAATAGTATGAATCTATATAGAACACAGCATATACCAGAAGCTTGAATCTATATAGTGCGCAGCAAAAGAAATCTCTCAGATTCACCATTCTTGGTCTTGTAAAATATGGGAGGTTTTTCTGCCACATTTATATGTATGTATATTGTTGTACATATATACATTATCATACATGTATATGTACAATAGTATATTGAAGTATTTCATGTGAAAATCCTTTTCTATTAATTTATTTCGTCATAAATTATCTCTCTTATAACCACAGAGAACATGTCTGTGCATATATTGCTTATGTTTTGTTTGACAATGAGTTAATGTTTTGACATACACATTAAGTATATGGGAAATAAATAAATTTTTAAAAAATCTTTGTAGCAAAAGAGTTCTCTTCACAGACATGTGATTCTAGATTCAAATTTGTTGTATGGCACATTGAGTCAACTACTGTTTTAGAATTTGAGAAATGAGACAAACCACTAGTTTCCTCAGATTCTCCATTTTACTCTAAATTGAATGGTTCCTTCCTTGAGATTTCGATATGATTTATTTTCTCTAAGTAAAAGATTTCATGACTGTCCATCTTGTCAAAACCAAATTTGATCAAAAACATTGATCAAGATTGTGTTATTGAGTCTCTTCAAAAATTCTTTTCCTTCAATTATAATCATAATTTTCAAATATATCTATATCTTTCATTTATCTATTTATTTATTTTTTCTCCATACAGACGTTTACTGCCTGGTGTAATTCTCATCTAAGAAAAGCAGGAACGCAAATAGAAGATATTGAAGAAGATTTTCGGAATGGATTAAAGCTTATGTTGCTTTTGGAAGTTATATCTGGTGAACAACTACCCAAGCCAGACAGAGGCAAGATGAGATTCCACAAAATAGCCAACGTCAATAAAGCCTTGGACTTCATTGCCAGCAAGGGTGTCAGGCTGGTTTCCATTGGTGCCGAAGGTAGGTGAGTTTACCTTGAACTTTGTAAAGATGAAAGCACCTACGTAGATTTCAAGAGCTATTAAAACAAAAAGCCAGCCTCAAAAAGCTTGAGACAAGTGTAATATTACTGCAGGATATTAACTAAACATCTAGGATCATTCCTGTATTAATATATTTATTTATTTATTTCATTTGACACACCTAAATTGAAATTATAAGCTGCCTTGTTAGGTCAAATGAGACAGCACATAAATATTTTTTTTTTATATCCACTAAAGAAATGAATTCCTTGAACCATGTATAAATTTCTAAGCCTAATTTTTCATGTATAGTAAATTACAGAAGCTTTCTATATCTATATAGAAACTCCACCCATTTCTTTATATTCCTCCCTTGCAATGCCTTACTGCATTAAAATGGTTTCTTATTACCTTTTCATTAATGTTAAGTAGACTTGAAGACTGAGATGGTGATCTTGCTTTTATCAAGGACATTAGATATGTAAGTGAAATGGCATTGCTTTAAACAACAATTAAAAAACAGGTCACATGGACTTGGCCTACTGGACTGAAACTTTTTAGTAATGTATTAAGACATAGTAATAACTTGGTCTCTGTTCTTTGTTAGAGTTAAGATTATGTGTTCCAGTCATTCAAGGGGGTCTCGCTTTATCTATTTCTTTATCTGGTAGCTTTCTTTCCCTTTTTCCTATACTGTCATAGGAAGAATCATCATCCCTGTAATGATTATTCTCCATTATGTACTACAGCCAATGTAGGGTGAAATCTTATGAAATATTATTTATGCAACAGAAGATACATGTCAATACATAGAAAGTAGTAAAAGTACTCCCAGTGCCTCTGTCAATGTAGATTATCCCCCTATTTTCACTGCTTTACTATCTCTACTAGAGATTTCAAAATGTCAGTAGAGGGAGACTCTAGCTGCAAAATATTTCATTGGCTATATAAGTATGTATGTATGCACGTATGTATGTATAACTGACTGGTAAACTTCATAACAAGATTTTATTTTAAGATAGTGTCACAACCAAAGAAGGCTCTACATGTGATTGCAGATATATTTATTTGATCACTATCTATTTTTGGAACATGAGTAGCTGAGGAATTTCAGAGAAACCATTTACAAATCTCATAATCTCAATTTTGCATTCACTTCTATCTTGTGTTTTATGCATTTGTGAATGTGCATGGCTTAGTGGCTACGGTGTTGCACTCAAAATCAAAGTTTCATAGTTTCGATTCCTAGACTGGGCAATGTGTTGTTTTTGAGCAAAACACTTCATTTCATGATGTTGCCTCAGTCCATTCAGCTGTAAATATGTACCAGCAATATATGGGAAGTTGAACCTGCTGCAGAGTGGCATCCCATTTGGGGTGGAGCAGTGTGACCTCAGTCATTTGATGGCCATGCAAACCAGGTTATGCTTCAGTTTTATGAATCTTTGGGTTCCTGACAAAACCTAAGTCTATATATTTGTATGTATTCAACATATGTAAGCAGAAATCAATTTCATTCCATCAAATTTTATTAATTGAGCCAATTATTTTTCTCCTAATCTACTGCCTTATATGGAACTAAAGAGAGTGATAGTTATTAGTCTCTACAACCAACAGTATAAGGGATGTGTCTGTCTTAATGTTTATATCATGTTAGTCACATAATGCAGAGCTCCAGTCAGCAAGGGAGCTTCTGTACAGTTTACCTACTCTATACCTACCAGCAAATCTCTGCTGTCTTTAAAATAGAGACTATTTTAAGTCTGAGAACTCCATGTACAACTCAGACACTGATTAGGTGATGAAGTCCTTCACAAGCCAACATGGTGGATATTCTATGTGTGGATGTCCGGCATGCCAGACTTGCAAACTGCATCACTATGATTGTCATCATCATCTTTATATCCTCTATTCCATGCTTCCATGGATCAGATGGAATTTGTTGAAGATTGTCCATGGCTGGATGCTATCTTTCTGGATACCAATTCTACTGATGAAATTGTTAAGAAAACAATTGGCAAATCATAAGTTTTTTGGTGGTGGGGGGTCCCCCTTTCTTGTTGAGCAGGGGGTATTAATCTCTTTCTTAAAATTTATCATGATATCAATTTTGTTTTGTATATTTTTATTGCCAATAACTAAAACAGACATTCCTAACCCCCACTTTTTATTATCAGCCCCTCATTATAGTATGAACGGTATTCCAAGATTAATTGAATTAACTCCTACATATTTTATCAATATATAAAGTTAGATATTTTACTAAACCTTTTTAAATTCTTGAAAATGAAAATTAAAACATTGGCACTTTACTCATTAGAAGTACAGTCAGAGAAAGGGTTAACTTGGCAAGGACAATAGAAGGTTTTGGTACCTTATAGGTTTGTTGTTTAAATCTTGGATGGAATTTGCATTTTATCCTTTGTATATCAACAAAATAAATTCCTATGACAGACTAGCCAATTCAATCAACTGTGTTTCTTCTTCCCCCTCCAAAACTTGGCATGTGTGTTTGTCTTTAAAAGAAATTTACTAATTCTAAGTATATTTCATCCGCAAAGATGAAAGACAATTCCACTGTATACAGCACTACAATTAATGTATAAAATTACTTTATGTAATATTCTATATTTTTATGTTTACATTTGACACAAAACCCTGGTTTGCATGAAGGGATTATGATCAATTGGATTAATTCCATTACATTCAGTGTCTTGGTGGGGTAAGGTAGGGAATGAAATATAAAGTCAACTCCAACAGGATTTGAAGGTGGAATGTAGTAGAAATAGAATTAAATGTATAGGGCATCTGCTGCTCCACTGCTTATTATTATTGTTGTTGTTGTTATCTAAATCTATGCCAAAGCCAAATATGTGATGCTGTCATGTGACTAATTGAAGAGAAAGGGAGTGTTAGTGGTGAGAGCTAAGAGAAAGGGATTGTTGTTATGCTATGTGATTAAATAGTTTTAGGAAGAGGTAGAGAAAAAAAAAGAGAAATAGAATGTGCTTAGCACAGGCATGTGTGGTGTGGTATGGCTGAAAGGAGAAACAGAGAGAGAGAGAGAATGAGTGAGTGTGCTTACTGAAGGGAACACAGGAGTGGAAAATGCTATAACATTCAACATGCATAGCTTTTTTGCAAAAACTGTGGCAGAATAATCTCATAGATGTCTTCAACATTGTACCATGATTAAGATTCGTTACTTCTTGTCATAAAGTGAAAAATACTACTTAACAGCTCACAATTATAGCTTCCAGAGATGTTTTTTAAGATTTCACCTTCAGTAATAGTAATGTAGACTTCTACACCGGCTCATTAATTAAATGCTTCAGAAAACTATACAATTTTATTTTACATTTTTTTAAAATATCCAAGGAATTTCCGCAGGTACTGCTAGATGGTGTGATCAGATTTGAGCATCTGCCTTTTTCTTTCTTTTTTTCATAACTTATGGAAGGGACATGTTTTACTGGTCAGGTGAACCATCTGTATGAATGGCTCTGATGATGCACAGATATGTGCTAAGGCTGTGGCATCCATAAAGATTTTTGGACTGTGAACAGTTGCAGTTACTTTGTCTCTATGACAGAGCTGCAGTCCTTGGTTAAATAAAGACCAAGATTGATGTATGGTATTTGGAATGTTACCAGGTATTCACAGATCTCTGCTAATTGGGCAGAGCAGTTGGGAAGAACTGCCATGTTAGAATTCTAAAGAGAAGTAGTAATGAGCAAGAGCAATAACAGTATTCTTGTGGTAACTCTGGCAACCAACAAGGCCCAAGTTGCTGATCTGTTCTACAAGGCTTTTGGCCTGGGAACTCTGGATAATTTTCAGAAATCCTTGGTCTAGCAGTTGATATTGGCCTACTAGTTGACATTGTCAGGTAACTTTTGCAAGCATAAAATTGCATTCATCTGTGCCTGTCTGAGATGTGCACAAAACAATGAAACCATTCTGCAGACATTCATTTAGCACCAAAAACATTGCTGACTTGTACAGTTTTGTTAAACAGTAGTTGTTGCATGTAGGATGGATCTGGGTATTGAGCAAGTCCATTGTGATGATTGCCTTGCCACCTTCCTATTCTAGAAAGAGCAGGCTATTTTCCTCAGTCTGGTGGTGGGTGCAATGGAAAGGATTTATGACAGATGCTTTCCTCTTTGGCCATAGACTTTTTCAAGTTTTATTTAGATAGGAAGAAGAGGTTAGAGAGAGATTGTGGGGGCGGTAAATCCATGCACTCACACACTCAGACACACCTTCCAGGTGAAAGGTGATGAAAAGTTGTAAACTTGACTCAAGCAAATGGGCCCACTCTTTGCATACACTTGTTGACGGGAGATTAGCAAGAGAGATGGCATTTAGCCTTGGTAGTCAGAGTAATCTAAGAAACTCTGAGGTTCTTCTGTAGTCCTTATTTGAAGCTCCTATTTTCAGAACATTTTAAAATGTAAACATCTTCCACGCTGCAACTGTTTAAAATATTTTGTGTACCATGTATATTTTCATTTATTTTTTTTTTTTTACATTTCTCATTCGACTTCTGTTAACACCTTGTCCCCCACCCCACAAAACTTTTGAAACCTGTTCATGTATTATCCTATCATCCATTGCTCTTGTGGCAAATAAATTGCTATTGTTGAAGGCTTTTTGTCATCTGCTCTACCACATTTACTAACACCCCCTCCACCCACTCACTTAAGTAAAATTGCTCTGCCTTTCATGTCTATCTCGTTTTCCTTTTTGTCTTATTAAAATCATCCAAAAGTAATGTATATTTTTTTGTTTAATTGCCCTTACTTAGCACACATGTAATTCAGATGTTTACCAATAACTTTCACTCTCCTTCTGTATTTTTCATAAACTTTTGCTGTGTGCAGAAGGGTAGGAATATATAAACGCAACTATAAATTCTGTCTTGATCCATTGTGCCAATAACAGAATTGCTGGGCAATGCAGACTTTGTTAATAGTAGGCTCCAAGATATCTGTAATCTTACCAAGAATGGCTTACTTCTACAGCTATCTAATCAGTTTCTTTTCTTAGACTCTTAACTTGCTATATGATATCTTATTCTCTTTCTTTCTCACTCCTCTCTCTTTCTCTCTTCCTCAGTTATTTTTTTTTTTTATGATGCTTACCATTTAACTATTCTGTTTCTTTTATCTTCTACTGGTGGTGGTGGAATGGTGTGTAATAATAGCAGTACAAGAAGTACAGTTTAGTATTAAATAAGAAATTCTGATAGCGATGGTTGAATCTGCTATTATTACCTCAATATCCATTTTTTTTTTTTTTTACCTTTGGTAGTGAGGGTTTGCCAAGTTTGCAATCCTGTAGCATCTCATCTGTATGGCCTATATTTCCCAACAGATAGCAGTTTTTCCAACCAACCAGCCCAAAGTCAACCAATTCATGCTATTATCCCATGATAGTGGATATGGTTTGCCTTAAACAGCATTATGTTCATCAGTGCTATTTTCCAAACAAACACACACACACACACACACACACACACACATGCACACAGAGGAATACACTGATTACTGAATGTTGGTGCTTCTTGATTTCACTTGGTTGGTACTTTGCCATCAAAGTTCAAATACTGAGATATTTGGTACATATACTTATTAGTAGCAGTCCCACCCCCACCAAAAAAGAAAAACATGCTAAGAAAAAATTATAACTACAAGAGAAACTAATGAAATACTTTCTGATTTGACAAGTTTAGAAAATGTTGTGGAATCTATAATGTTGGGTTGTAGAAGGCACATACCTTTTACTGGTTTCAGCTATTTGACTGTGGCCAGGCTGGGGCATCGTCTTGAAGAATTTTTAGCCAAATGAATCAACCCCAGTACGTATTTTTTTAAAGGCTGGTACATATTTTATCAGGCTCTTTTGCTGAACTGCTAAGTTGGTGTGAGACAAACACAGTCACAAAGATGCGTGCGCGCGCACACACACACACACACACACATAGATGTAAATATATACAATGGGATTCTTTCAGTTTTTGTCTACCAAATCCACTCTCAAGGCTTTGGTCAGCCCAAGGCTACAGTATAAGACATTTACCCAAGGTGTCACACAGTGGGATTGAACATGGAGTCATGTGGTTGGAAAGCTAACTTCTCACCACACAACTGCACCTGCAGATAATAGCATAGTAACAACCAGATATATTACTGAATTTTAAAAAGTTATCGCAAATGATGGCTACAAATTGTATATGCTAACAAAACTGGATTGTTTTGGAAACAAATGGACTAATTAGCTACCTGCATTCCAAAGATATAAAGGGATGTAGCAGAAACTGTTCAACTTTCTCTACACTTGTAATTGTACAGAACTTATGATGGCGGTGTCAGAGATTTAGCTTGTCTTACATGAAGGCCTTTTGAATTTAAAACAGGACATGTGTAAGGAAGATTGTTAAAATAAAACCGATGAAGGAAAAGAACTCTGGCACCACGTCTTTACCATCGTTATCTTCTCAGTTACTCCACCACAGGGTAGCCATGCATCTCATCTATAGCAGTAAACCTGCATTTGTCCCTCGTTTATACTTTCACCTCCCACACTGGTTTCTCTTTTTTTCTTTTTCCTGCTCTTTTCCTGTCTTGCAAATTACTTGGTGGCTTCTAGTGTCAGTGGTACAAGAAAAGCACTCCGTTCACTCTCTGAAGAGGTTAGCATTAAGAAGGACATCCACTCATAGAAACCATACCAAAGATGGTGTTGGAGCTCAATGCTGTCCTACAACTCATTGGAGCCTGTCAAACTACCCAACCATGCCAGCTGGGGAAAACAGGCATTAAATAATGATGACGCTATTTTCAGAATCTTTGTTGATGGGAAGAACCATAAAACTGAGAGAAATAATTGTACAGCCTCTTTCTCCTGTATTTGATGCAAGCAAGAAGAATACTGTATATTAGAAGCTAATAAATGTTGTGTGTATGTGTGTGTGTGCGCATGCATACGTGTGCAGATTTGGCATTATTTCTATACTTAGACATCTTACCAGAGATCTGAAGTTTCATTTCAAGAGCTTCTACATTGCTACATGACTTGCCTGATTAATTTGATGCAATCTCCCTTGACAAACACTTGACCATTTTAGTACTAAATCTAAGAATAATGTGCTCAGTAATAAAGATAAGATGGCCATAGCTAGAAGCAAGCAACCACAGTTTTATTCACTTGATCATTCCATGCTATTAGTTTGGTCAGACAAGCAACCAAGTCACTATTTTTCTAACTTAAGCACAAGGTGAAAGTGCATAGTTGAGTAAATCAACTACAGTACTTAGCATGTTTGAAGGCATAAAAGACACCTGGGTACTTGGGATACACCCCAATTTCAGATTACATAATCAGGAAAAAAAAAGTTTTTAGTACACTAAAGCATGTGATATAGGGTGTTTTAATGTTGGTGAGACCAGATACAGTAACTAATACATATATATTTCATCGACTCCAGAAGAACAAAAGCATGTAACTAAACACAGCTAGCGATTTGATCTGATACTCTTGTAATTCTTCGCTTCACCACCTTTGAGCTATCTAATAAAAGACATGAGAAATTTGATGGTTATATTTAGAGGATTATCTGCCATATCTTCACTTAAAGGCTGGAAGCCAATGTCAGTATCCAAGTGTAGTTTTTTTAACAAGTCGGCAGTAAGAGAAGTGAGGTTCTATACTATTTTAGCTATAAGCAGCTTGGTAACTGACATAATTTGTTTTCGCTTGTCTTTTACACTTCTTTCTTCCCCAAAATTATCCTCAACTGTTTTTTCTGAATTATTTTAAGAGTTTTAACTTAGACTGGAATCTGATCACGATTCCAGACTGGGAATGTTTTTTTTCTACTGCTTGTGAAAAGAATTTGAAGTTGCTTTATAGAAAGATTAAATTTTGAAAGCAATTTCCATAGTGAATAGTTTACTCTAAATTACCAGAGATTACCGCAACTAATAACTTAGTTTGATTAATCCTTATGAGCACTTTCACTTGCAACAACCATCAGGGAGATTCCTCTTATAAAAAAGCTTCATCTAATACATTATATGGCAGATAAATACAAAACATAATATCACCTGTACTTAAGGAAGGGATTTAGCAATATCTGGTTTAATTTCTTATGTGATATGAAATACCATCATCGTATTACCAAAATCCTGACTTACCCACAGTCTTTCGTATGTTAGTTTGATCATATGAGACGTTTTGGCATAAGTTTTGGTGCTGCCTATTTGGCATCAATGAATTAATGCCAGATTATTTGATATCATTTTAATGTTCCTTTCATTTTCTCTCTCTTTTTCTCCCTGCTGTTCATTTATGTAAAGATATTTCTCTTAATGTGTATGAGGAGAGGGAAAATGTTTGTCATTCATGTTCAATTAATGAATTGTAATCTCTCTCTCTCTCTCTCTCTCTCTCTCTCTCTCTCTCTCTCTCTCTCTCTCTCTCTCTCTCTCTCTCTCTCTCTCTCTCTCTCTCTCTCTCTCTCTCTCTCTCTCTCTCTCATTTCTGTATACATGTGTTTGTTTGCCTTCAGTGCTAAAAGGTACTGTCACCAAAACAGGCAGAATGCCCAGTCAACCATGTTAGATCCTCAGCAGCCAGGCAGTTGTACCCAATCATTTCTCAGTAACAGTTATTGTAAGGTGTAACTCAACTCACTAGTGTGGATTTTGTAAAATCATCTTGTAACTTTATACATCAGTTGCATTGGACAAACAGATTTTTGTTATTTATTGTAGAAATCCGATACTGGAATTGTGTTCTTCTATAAACCAGAGTGAGCCAGATCCCACTACATCTCTCTATCATTGATGGGATTATGTAACAGACTAAATAACTTGAAGATGGATCTCACCCCATATCATCATTTCAATTAGTTTTACTAACAATGAAAGTGTAACCAAGTCAGCTTGGATATTTCAGTTCTTGCTGTTTTTCTCTCTGGATAATCTGAAAGATTTACTTTCTCTCCACCCCCATCTCTCTTGAACACTTTTAGCAATATGAAGATAAAATTAACCCCCACCCCCCACACTTTTTGCTCACTCTCTTCATGTCTAGCCAACTTTATTGATTTTATCAGTACAAGAATTCAGTAAATAACTTACAGTTGTAATTTTGTCGTGTTAATTAGTCTATATCAACATGAAGGTTTGAAATAAAGGTAGAATCTCTCACCACAGCTTCACTAATTTGTCTGGTTATAACTATCACATCTGATTATGTTCACTTGAAAGCAGTGGCGGCTTGTGTATAGGCACAATATTATCGATAACATTCAATATAATGAATCCTTTTTTTCGTTAATTCTTTCTTTATACTTGTACATTATATAATCCTTAAGCTTAATGTCAGTAGCCATCCCCTAGTTTATGAAAAAAATACAAAAATCCTTGTATAGAACTGTGCACTTCACATTTCCAACGACGCAGTGTTTGGCTGTTGTGTGAATGCTCACATGTCCAAGATAGGAAGCTGCATGCTAGGGAGAGAGAGCGCTGTGGTTCACACAGTGCTGACCTTGGTGTGCTGGTGAAAGGTAGTTTTCCTTTTTGACCCTATGTGGGTTGTCTTAAAAACGTGTTTATAATCTTGAATGTGATAAAATGTAGAATTAGATTATTATCCAGCTCCCAGCTACAGTGTTGCTGCCAGAATTTGAAAAATATTTACACAGGCGCAGGTGTGGCTGTGTGGTAAGTAGCTTGCTTACCAACCACATGGTTCCGGGTTCAGTCTCACTGCATGGCACCTTGGGCAAATGTCTTCTACTATAGCCTCAGGCTGACCAAAGTCTTGTGAGTGGATTTGGTAGAGGGAAACTGAAAGAAGCCCACCATATGTATGTGTGTGTGTATATATATATATATATATATATATATATATATATATGCATGTGTGTGTATATGGTTGTCTGTGTTTGTCCCCCACCATCTCTTGACAACCTATGTTGATGTGTTTACATCCCTGTAACTTAGTGATTCAGCAAAAGAGAACAATCCTCATAATCATCATCATCAACACCCATTTTTTTTCTATGCTTGGATGGAAATTTATTGAGGCAAGTTTTCTATGGCCAGATGCCCATATACCAACCCTCACCTGTCTCCAAGCAAGCTTATATTTCCTCAGACTTGAACACATTTTCATGGAAGATTGAAAATGGTCATTGCTTGTATGATGGCAATGTACATTTACAGCTATTATGTGATGCCAACACAAGGTGTTGCACACACATAGGACAGGTTTCTTTCAGTTTCCGTTTACCAAATCCACTTGCCACATAAGACCGTCACAAAACTATATGATTGGGAAGTGAGTCAACCAACCACACAGTCATGTCTGTGCCTGTATTCTTAATCGTAATCTTTGTATGGCAGTTTTTCAGAAATTGTATTAATTCCTCTGACTAAGCTTAATCCAGTAATAATTTCTGTAGACTACGATTCAGATTTTTTTCCAATGTAGGCAATAAGCCAAATAACTTCTCACGATATTACTAATGCTGATTTTCTCAATTTTGTTGATGGAAAGAGTAAACTAACCCATTTTAATTAAATGGTCATATAGTACACCTAACAATAATGGAGTTTACTCAATAGTAATATTGAAACAGTTTAATTTCTGTTGACTAGCAGACTGATCCATTTTGGGATATTAGAAAAGGGTATTGGAATTTTAGTACTACAAAATATTAATGACTATCACCAATTAAGAGCTGTGCTGTAAAGGTAATAGGTCTTTCTTATGTTCCTTCAGAGCAGTCATAGGAGAATTGTGGCCCACGGGGCTTTCTGAATGGCATGCCTAATGAAAAATTACCTTGAATATTTTTTAGTATTATGGCCTGCTTGATAAAGCAGTGTCTCATTCGACCTGCTTCTCAAAAAAGGATCACCACCATTATTTAATGTCTGTTTTCTATGCTGGCATGTGTTGGATGGTTTGACAGGATCCAACAAGCTACATGGCTTTGTCACTATTATGAAATATATAAATTTCGATTTTAATAAACTTAATAGAAGAAACATTTATTTTGATACCCAGTGTGATACCTTAAATGTCTTCATGTAAGTTTTTACATATCATCACGATCATTCTTTCTTATTGCTGTTATGAGTTAAATGAATGTACCATTATTCACAATCCAGTGATCATTATTCTGAGGACTAACATTCTCAGACTCTATGTCTCTTGTATCTTTCATCATCTTCACCTCTCAACACACTTCACTTTTAGCTCCCTAAGGAGTTCACTTCCCAAGAACATGGTTTCAGGTTTAGCCCCACTGTATGGCACCATGGGTAAATGCCTTTTCTTATGGGTCCCTGGCTAAATGGGGAGTGATTGTGTTTTTGTGTCTCTTTGTCATGACATTGTGCAATTGTTGTAAACAAGTATTACTGTCATATAAGCAGTGATGTTCACTTCTCTTCTTCTGAAAGGCTATGGGGGAACATTACCTTGCTCAGAAACAAGTGGGGGTTGGTAACAGGAAGGGCATCTGGCTGTAGAAAATCTGCCTCAGTAAATTCTGTCTGACCCATTCACATGCAAGCTTGGAAAAAGTAGACTGCAAACCAACAATGATGATACTAATGATAATCATAATAGTACTGGTTGTGGTGGTGATTAGAAGTTGTTGACTATGTGCATTACATATCTGTCTTTACCATTGTAACTTCTTACCTACCATCAATCAGCAAGTGCTTTTTTTTTTTTTTTTTTTTTTTGAATGCCCAAGCGCCTTTTCCTCTCATTTGCACTTTGCTTCTTTCATGTACTTCTCTGTTTATGATTGAGCAAACATCAAAACAATTTTTGATCAACTAGCCTATACATCACAGCACACCTAACAACAAGAACAAGCATTGTCATTTAATTTGAGACTTGATTTGTCAGTCGTTTTTTTTTTTTGTCAAAGTTTGCATTCAAATTGTATCATCATATCAGAAAGAGAGAGAGGGGAGGGAATTACCTGGTGTCACTTAAAGTACTTGCCATAACCTGCTTCCTCCTTGAATTAATCTGTTTTGTTTAATTTACCTGAAATATCTTCCCCATTGAATTCATTTCCTTCTTTATCTAGTTTTGCTGTCTTTTATTGTTAAATTTGTCATGTACTTGATGTTTCATCATAGTTTCAGTTATAACAGTTTGATCATGAACAGATCTCAGGTTTTACTACTTTTTTCTTGAGTATGCCTTCTCCACCCCCCTCTCTTTCTCTGTGAAAGTTTAAGTTTACTACCCAAGTAAAGCCGTGATAGGATTTGAACACTGAATGCAAAGAGCTGGAACAAAGATTGCTGAATTAGTAGTCCTGTGTTCTTACTGTTCTATGTCTGCCAACTTAGATTGATATTTTATTTCTTTTTATTAGCCACATAAAAAGCACCCAGTACACTCTGTAAAGTGGTTGGCATTAGGAAGGGCATCCAGTCATAGAAACCATGCCAAAATAAAATAATTGGGGCCTGGTGCAGCTATCTGGCTTTCTAGCTCCTTTCAAACCATCTAATCCATACCAGCATGGAAAACAGGCATCAAATGATGATAATGAAAGGATGAAAGACAAAGTTGACTTTGCTGGGATTTGAACTCAGAATGCAGGGGAACCAGAACAAGGCATTCTAGTTGATGCTGTAGTGACTCAGAGTATTTGTAGTGAAAGGTGGAGCTATGGTAGTTAGATTCCATTGCATAATAAGTGCTTGTAGTTCAAATGTGTCTTATGTAAATTGTACATTTGTTAGTACCGTGTGTTATTAGAGAATTTGAGAGGAAGACTATGAGATCGTGCAGCAACATATAAAGCATCCTTCTAGAGTATTAAGTATTGAGTTATACAGTTAGATTTAGATTTAGGTTGCTGCTGTTGATGTCTCTATTGGCAATGCTTCATAACATGTTCTAACATGCTGTGTCTGAACAGCAGTGTCCATTATGCAAAATATGGTAGCAGTCATCTCTATCCAGCAGTGTTGTAACCTAAGCTTGAAAATAAGGCTGTACTGAATGCTTATTCATATTTATGCTATGGACATATTTTAAATAAATTATGACGGTTCCTTTTTTTAATCTGGTCTCGTAAGCGGTCATTTTTTCCCCCCATTAATTATCTTGTGTGCATTATTAAAAACATGTGAAATTAATAATAATCAATAAGATATCTGCAGCCAACCAGAGCAAATCGGATTAATATATATCCCTGTTGGTAATTATCTTCTTCCTTGACGAGAAATATGTTTCCCAATGGCATTGCATTGATCAGGTTCTGCAATTAGCATAATTTTTTTTTTGTTTTCCTGTCTGATCTTGACATAGCCTTTTGGTTGCTATAAAGATATCATCAACAGCAAATAACATTGTTGATATTATAATAAGCATTATGTAACTCTATAAACTGATTGCATAATTGCAATGGTTACTTAACTGAGTGACATAAGTTCCATACATGGTTTCTTCATAACAGACAGTATTGACCAAAATGGAGCTACATCACCATGGAATCGTTCTTACACAGCACTCTTTGCTCAGCAATTATGAGTGATGTTGATTACTAAGCTGTCTTTTTCTTTTTTTCTGATTAGCATATGTATTCATTATTAAACAATTAATCTTATTGACTTCTGGCAAGTAACGATAATAGAATTTTGAAATCAATTCTCTCTCTCTCACGGTCATTATGGCCTAAGTGAGATGCAACAACTTCAACTAGGAATCAAAATTATATTGCTCATGAATGCTATAAAAATCCTAAAATGTCATCCAGTAAAAATATCTAAACTGTACACTTTACATAAAGAATTTTTATCCCTCCACAGTTCCTACTCCTGTTATCATCCATTCTGGCAGATTGTTCATTTTGTTGCTATTGGAAGGAACTGTGATAATATTGTTTAAGCTATTTTATGTTAAACTCTTGTTAGATTAATTAGTCCAGTGTGGCATTAACTGAGGAGACACAACAAGTTCGAAACACCAGGTGCTCCAAAGTTCCCTTATCCTAATGAATCAAGTGTGTTATGAACACACGTTCATATCAAAGAAGTTGTTGAACTTGCTGGAATGCTAAAACATGAATGTGTATGTCATCATTCATATTCCATGTTGTTACATGGGAAAACACATGTTATTACTATGTTTAATAAAAGGGCAATTGGAGAAGAATGGTTTGAATTGTTGAATATTATTGATAAGAATACCATAAAAAGAAGAGAGAATGGCTTAATTGGTCCAAAAGTTTGGTTGTAGCTATGCTATAAGTAAATAAGGCAAGCATAGTTTTTTAGAAAAGCATGACTGCTGCACATATCTATATCTTTATTTGTGTGTGTTTGTACTATATCAGTATTTCATTGAGGTGCAGACACTAGCATTTGTTTAGGCAGGTTAAACTTGAAATTCTTACAAGGAATAAAGAAAACAGTTTGTGAAGGAGGAAGTAATAAAGAATGTCTTCAATATATGTCAAAAGTAACTGTGTGTGTGTGTGTGTGTGTGTGTGTGTATAATACATACTGTTTTATTGTGAAAGAAGTAATTATTTTGAGATACAAAATGATTGCTAAATTACAATAGCTTTGTAGTTTAGAAGAAATACATGTACTATTGAGTGAAAGAGTAAAGGGCATATTAGTAAGTGTATGTCTATAGGTACATCCACTCGACTATCTTGATGAGGAGGGTTGCTAAAATCTCAAAGACCTGTCAAGAACCCAGGATAGCGAGGTCCATGTTACCTTACTGTCTAGCAATACTGGACAGGGTTATTGAAATAGCCAAAATGCCATCTTTCATTATTAACCCTTTCAGCCCTTGTCATAAAGCCACCTTCCTCCTTGGTAGCTTCACTCATTTGAAGGAGATTTTAGTGTTGCAAGCAGCATGGTGACATCACTAGTGCTGGTGCCATGAAAAAGGCTCCCAGCACATACATGCCTGTAAAGAGGTTGGCATCAGGAAGGGTTTCAAGCCGTAGAAACCATGCCAAAGCAGCCATTGGAATAAAATACAATCTTCAAACCCATTCCATCAGACTATCTAACTCAATTCAGAAAGGTTGATTGGTGATGACAGACGTATATTGCAATGCTATTTTGTTATGTTATTGTGGTATGATCTCAACATTCTCTTATTTGGTTGTTGCTGTAGTTTAGTTCTTCTCCATCACCAATTGAGCATACCTGTGGTCAGAGACATTCCACTTTTACCTATCCTTTCATCAGTGCTGGTGCCAATAAAAAGCACCCACTACACTCTTATAAAGTGGCTGGTTTTAGGAAAGGTATCCAGCCATAGAAACTGTGCCAAAACAGATACCAAAGCTTGGTGCAGTCCTCTGGTTTTCCAGCTCCTATTTAACCATCCCACCCATGCCAACATGGAAAGCAGACATAAAATGATGATAATGATGTCTAGCACTACACAGAGCAGCATTTTTTTTTCCTTTTCTTACGATGGAAGAGCGTGATTTACTGGAATATGATTACTATTTTGACTAGGTTGAACGACGATGTAGAGTACCCTTATTATTATGGTATTGGTCAGTGGCTATTTAGTTAAGGTCTGTCCTGACAATCTGGTTGATCAATAACTTGTATGCACAGCTCTTCTTTTCCCTCACAAATATCAAACATTTTACGTATAAGCAGATGTTCACCTACTTTAAGGGATTATTGTCAACAGTTGTAAGTGCACTTAGCTAGATTTTAATCCACAGATGATTAAACCAGTCTGTTTGATGTACTTATCAGTCTGCATGTCTTTTCTCTACAGATAGTCATATTTAGGGCTGAATAGAGTTCTGTCACTGAGCAAAGTCAAGGTCTTCTAATTCACTAGTGTATGAGATAAACAAATATTCACCTTTTGTTCTAATTTTTAAACTTCATTGCAACTTCTTTATATATATATATATATATATATATATATATATATATATATATATATATATATATATATATATATATATATGTATGTATATGTATGTATGTATATAAAAAAGCACTCACTACACTCTCGGAGTGGTTGGCGATAGGAAGGGCATCTAGCTGTATAAACTGGAGTTTGGTGTAGCCATCGGGTTCGCCAGTCCTCAGTCAAATTGTCCAACCCATGCTAGCGGGGAAAACGGATGTTAAATGATGATGATATATGAGAGAGAGAGAGAGAGAGAGAGAGAGAAAGATGTATAGTTGTGAGTTTAGAGCTCCATGTAGACTATCATCATCTAGTTTACATCCAGTATTACAGTGTGGTTACTATTGTAGTTAGTAGTATTACTAATTATGATATACAGAGCAACATCCACGACAGAGGATGCAAATAACCACAATGGTGAAGTATACATTAGGAACAAAGGATATAAACTGCATCTTGTGTTTATCATACTTTCTGCGCGCACGCACGTGTGTGTGTGTGTGTTCTGCTATACTCTTTTACCATATTATCTTTGTATGATCCAGACATTTTCTTATGTGGTTGTTGGTATTTAGCTCCTGTTCAGCCCTAATTGAGCAAGCCTATGATCAAAGACATTCCGCTCATGGCCATGTTGTTGGTAGGGGTTTTTGGGGGTTTTTTTTTGTAATATCTAAGACTACATTATATACATGTGTATGTATGTATGTATATACTGAATGTGATAGTTGGAATCATCTAGAATTGTATCAGTTTTATAAGTCACAGCACAACAACCTCCCATTCATTAATTGTTGTAGCTGAAGCGAAATTTCATTTGCAAACTAGATTTGAACTTGCTTTATCCTATTCTGACATTTTACTGTCAAAAGCTCCTGACATCCTACAGCTAATACTTATATCATTATCCATTTCCTCCCTCTCGGTTAATCACTCTGCCTTCTCTTTGCTTTTTTTCCCTTGCATCCTTATCGTCCTCATTCATTACATCCAGTTATGTTGTTGTAGTTGTTATATATTTTTTTTTTTTACTATAGATGTCTGTTGCAGCCTTTCCTCTCTTGTTTGTATGTAGGGCAGGGGTGATGGCTTATGTCTTTTTAATGAAGTCCTCTTGGTTAGGGTCTAAATTATGTTACATAGAAAATGTAGAAAGCGAAAAATAAATTACTCCATGGAATGAAATAATTTGTTTCAATTATGAGTCATACAAGTTTTATCAGAACAACTGTAATTACTGAGGAAATCATAAACTTATGGGTTTTTTTTTTAATCTTTTATCTTATTGTCCAACTAATTGAACTATGTAGTCTGTACATGGCCCTCTTGCTTCTGATTGCATCAAGTTGCTTTGTGGTGGTGGGGGGGGAGCATATTCTACGCAGCAAGTTTACTTATTGCAGGAGTGTTAATCTGTTTATTTGTCCTGTTTACTCTCCTAAGTTCACTTTCATAAAAGTGTATATATATTTGACCGCTTTTATGCACAAGACACACATATATAGAGAGAGAGATTGATAGATATAAATATTTTTGACGGGCTTCTTTCACTTTCTTTCCATGTACCAAATCCATTCACAAAGCTTTGGCCAGCCCAGGGCTTTAGTTGAAGATACTTGCCCAAGGTGCCATGCAGTGGGATTGAACCCAAGAACACATGGTTGGGAACCAAGCTTCTGGTCTTTTTCAACAACTTGAGCAAGCATTTTCTACTAAAGCCATAAATCATCCAAAGCCATGTGAATGAATTTGGAAACTGAAAGAAGCCTGTCATGTGCATGTGTGTGTGTAACTTTGTCTAGACATCACGTGAGGGCTGTAAATGAGCATCACCACCATACAAGCGAGGTTGTTAGTTTCCAGTCTTCCGTGGAAAGCATGTCTGGCCATGGGAGAATATTACCTTGCCTGGAAACAGATGTGGGTTGGTGACAGGAAGGGCATCTAATTGTAGAAATTCTGTCTCAACAAATTCAGACTGACCCATGCAAGCATGAAAAAGGGGACATTAAAATGATGAGGATGATACATAAATACATGCACACACACATACGTACCACTGTTAAATTCAAAACATCTTAATTGACAATCCTAATCATAGAAATAGTTAATAAGCCCTAGTCAGTATTTTAGCACAACTTATTTAACGTCTGTCGTCCATGCTGGCATTGACTGGGCTGGCACACTGGAAGGCTGCGCCAGGTTCCAGTCTGATTCGGCATGGTTTTCTATGGCTGGATTCCCTTCCTGACGCCAAACCACTTTGAGAGTGTAGTGGGTGCTTTTTATGTGCCACTGGCATGGGTGCCATTTGCGTGACACCAATATCTGCCACGACTGCGATTTTGCTCAGCTTGATAGGTTTTCTTCTCAAGCATGACATAATATTGCAGGTCTTGGTCATTGCTTCCATAAGGTCCAACACTCAAAAGGAACTCAGCCACTTTGCTTCCATGAGGCAAATTACTGACCCCTAGTCAAACAAATCACTAACATTGTTTCAAATTTTGGCACAAGGCCAGTAATTTTAGGGAGGGTTTAGTCATTTACATTGACACCAGTACTTGTTTGGTACTTTATTTTGTCAAACCTTGAAAGAATGAAAAGCCAAGTTGGCCTCAGCAGTATTTGAACTTGGCATGTAAAGAGCTGGAAGAAAAATTTGTGCTGCTAACCATTTTATCAGACATGCTAACAAATCTGCCAGTTCCCTGCCTTACTAATGACAGGAATAATTGTTTCTAATTCTGGCATAGGGGCCAGCAATTTTGAGGGGAGGGTGTAGCCAATTATATCAACCTGAGTACTTCACTGGTTCTCTATTTTATTCTTTATTGAACCCTACAAGGGTGAAAGGCAAAGGTGACCTCAGCAGTATTTGAACTCAGGATGCAAAGAGCAGGAAGAAATGCATGCCGCCGATCGTATTTATCTGATGTGCTAATGATTCTACCAGTTCATAGCAATACAATGTTAAGATTCCTATTTATTTTTGTTATTTCTGTTGCAACCGCAGACTGCATACACTCCGTGTAACTGTAATGCTATCAAAAATTACATGATTTGAGCTAACCTTCTAGTAAATCAATAATACATTGTATGATGTAAAATATAAGCACCATTAAAAAAAAACATCATATTGTTACAGGGTTATAGACACAGAAGCTAAAGTTTTTTTGATAAGCAATTCTCAGTCATTTATATTAAGTAGATTGAATACAATATTTTGCTTTAATGCACACGTTTGAAACAACATAAATCTAGAACTTATGTTGGTTTATATTTTTATTCAGAAATATAAAGAACATAAATCATGTTTTATGTTTGAAGACCAAATAATTTGGTAGAGTATGTACAATTTTGAAAGGCACGGCTGTGGTTGTGTGGTTAAGAAGCTTGGCTCCCAGGCACATGGTTTTATGTTCAGTCCCACTGTGTGACTCCTTGAGCATCTTCTACTATAGTTGACTAAAAGCTTTGTGAATGGATTTAGTGGAAGGAAACCAAGAGAAGCCCCTTGTGTTCACATTGCATGATAGATGTAAATGAATGTCACCATCATACAAGCAGTGTCATTTCCTATATTCTGCGAAACACACTTGGTCATGAGGAAATGTTACCTTGCTTGGAAACAGGTGGGGGCTTGGTGACAGGAAAGGCATCTGACAGTAGAAAATCTGCCTGAAATGACTCCATCCAACCCAGGCAAGCATGAAAAAGTGAGCATTAAAACAATAAAGATTTTCAAAAGCTATTTACATTAAACAATATATTTAGTTTACAGTGGAAGGTTATTCTGGGTGCTCTTCTGGTCACCAACCCTTACTTGTTTCTTTAGTAAGTTAATATTTCTCCGTATCCAGACATGTTTTCATGGAAGATTGGAAATGAAGAATATGGCTCATATGGCAGTGACACAAGATGAGCATTTTTTCAATTTCTGTCTATCGAATCTACTCAGCAAGGTTTTGATTGACTCTGGACTCTAGTAGAAGGCACTTACACCTGTGTGTGTCTAAGTATGTACTTTTTTTGTATAATTCTCCTGTAAACTCTAATGGCTCTTCAGTCAAGAGCATAATTGAAATAATCAGCCATGTCAAATGATCACTTAAGCTTTCCGTTTTACCCTAATAATCATTGAGATATCTACTCTTTTCTTAGTTGCTTGTCATCAGGAAAATACTGTGTTCTGTTATTGGTTCTCGCTGGCCTCTGTCATTTAGGTCCTCTCTCCTACCCTCCTGTGTTTAGCATTGTCATGACTATGTTGCTTTCTAATCATTATCAACAATTGCTAACTGTAAACTTTATTCATTAAGTGCTTCACTGACAAACTGAAAATTTCTTAATGATTCACCCAACTCAAATTTTTTTTTACTCTTATTTAATTGTGTAAAAGTATAGGTGATTGAATGATCACATGGAAAGCTTCATGGAATAGTCATAGGACATTAAGCAGTAAGTTAATTGGTTGATTAGTTTATTTTCTAAGATTAGAAAGAAAGCAAGTTGTTTCTAAAGAAATTTGGAAGGCATGTGAACTTAACGGCAGGGATCATAGTTCAGTTGCTTCAAATAACGGGACTTAAAAGTAATAACACAAAGAGTAAAAAAAAAAGAAGATAAATATTTTCTCTGTGAAATCCATTGAAAATCTTTTCACTTGAATTACATTACAAGTATTCATTTTATTTTTGTAAATTTTTTAGAGTGGCTGTGTGGTAAGAAGCTTGCTTACCAACCACATGGTTCTGAGTTCAGTCCCACTGTGTGGCACCTTGGGCAAGTGTCTTCTACTATAGCCTCGGGCCGACCAAAGCCTTGTGAGTGGATTTGGTAGATGGAAACTGAAAGAAGCCCGTCGTATATATATATATATATATATATATGTATATATGTATGTATGTATGTGTGTGCATATGTTTGTGTGTCTGTGTTTATCTCCCCAGCATCGCTTGATAACCGATTCTAGTGTGTTAGCGTCCCCGTAACTTAGCGGTTCAGCAAAAGAATCTGATAGAATAAGTACTAGGCTTACAAAGAATAAGCCCTGGGGTCAATTTGCTCGACTAAAGGCGGTGCTCTAGCATGGCCACAGTCAAGTGACTGAAGCAAGTTAAAACAGAAAAGAAAGAAAGAGAGACAAATTGAATTAAACCCCTTTTAAAACTATCATCATGTACTGGATAAACACACACTCTGTCTCTCTCAGCTTTGTGGAAATGCAGGTGTGGCTGTGTGGTAAGAAGCTTGCTTCCCAACCACATGCTTCTGGGTTCAGTCCCACTGTGTGGTACATTGGACAAGTGTCTTCTACTATAGCCTCAGGCCAGCCAAAGTCTTGTGAGTGGATATGGTAACTGAAAGAAGCCCATCATGTGTGTGTGTGTGTGTGTGTGTGTGTGTGTGCCTGCGTTTCTGTGTCTGTGTTTGTCCCCCCACCATCGCTTAACAACTGATGCTGGCATGTTTATGTCCCCGCAACTTTGCGGTTCAGCAAAAGAGACCAATAGAATAAGTACTAGGCTTACCAAGAATAAGTCCTGGCTTTGATTTGTACGACTAAAGGCAATGCTGCAGCATGGCCTCAGTCAAATGACTGAAACAAATAAAAGAATGAATATATATATATATATATATATATATATATATATATATAAGATAAACTTATGCTGCATATATGGGTACAGGACGAAATATGAAAACATGAAAAACAAAGGACAGTGGAGAAGTTCTTTTAATTTCAACATAAATTTTTCTTCTTGGTGAGAATGGCTTGTATCGTTATACAAAAGAACCGACCACATTTAAAATATTTGCTGCTGACATATATTAGACTGTAGACATTTCTGAGAACCCGTGCTCACTTGATAGAACTTAATCACCTGGAGTTGAATTGGGAATTCTTTGATTAGAAGCACAAAAACAATGCTGCTAATTGGTTGCACTAGCTATAAGCAAAATGTCCAGTGTCTGGTTATATTTAGCTCGCTTTTTAACTAGTATACTTCTTTCTCTAGCGTAGACCACACTTACTGGCAGTGTACTGTTGGATGTTGCTATTTTGATTGTATATTCTCTTACCAATGTGTTCAATTGCTGAGGAAATTCTAAGTATGTGTGTATGATAGACATGGCTATGTATGTATGTATACACATCTCTAGAGAGAGATGGCATGGGTGGAGAGTTTTTGAAAAGCTGCTTTTATTTGATTTTGCTGCAGGTGAAAGGCTACATATTGCCTGCTATTCTCAACATGGAAGATATAAATTCAATACTAACAATAACGATAAATGTAATAGCAAAAATAATGAAATCAGTAACTTATATATTAATGGGGGAAAATAAATTAGTAATTGTATGGAGTTAAATTTATGAGAATATCTCCTTATCAATTTCTTTTTACTATGTAGGATCTCTGTTAAATAAAGGCTGGATCAAATAATTGGCTCTTGTATTAGATAGTGAAGTATGGTGCATTTACTAATCTATTTGACATGATTAAATTAGAATTGCTGTTTGTATATATTATTAACATTTATTGCATTATGTTGGTTGTAATAGAAATTCTTTTAAAATAATATACTCTTTGAAGTGAGCATTGATTATTTGAAAGTCTAGGAGAAATGTTTAATTTTTTTTGTGATATCTATATGATTGGTATTGATTTGAAAATGCTTAAAAAAAAAATTGCCAGATATGCAAAATGGTGTTTATTTTTATTTATTGACCGGCATATTAAATTACAGGTATACTTAGTGATGTTACAGTTGATATCTATACCAATTGATTTTTCTTTTTGTTTGTGTGCTTATGATAATATCTATCAATACTTAAGTAGCCCTCTTTGAAATCTGTGGGTTTAAAAGGCTAACAGAATGCTTACTGTATAACGTGTTCTTTACTCAGAACATGCTGCAGGGCAAAGTGGCAAACTGGTAGTCATTAGTGTGTCGGATAGAATGCCTTGTGGTATTTGTTCCAAATCTATGTACTCTGGGTTCAAATCCTGCCACAATCAACTTTACTTCTTGCCCTTTAAGGATCAACAAAATGTGTACCAGTGCTGGACAGTAAACTGGTAGAAATGTTGGAGCATTGGATGGTATTAATTATAGTATCTGTTCATGCCATGGCCAAAAAAGAAAAGGAAAAAAAAATCACACTTCTCCTAGGAGTTGCAACTGAGATTAACAAATGGTATTGGCAATTTGAAAAACCAATGCAAACATAGTTTCTTTGGTTTGATTGGAAGATTCACTGCCACATGCTTTGAAAAGTGGTTTTGATGGTGTTATTCAGCAGACCTCATTTGTCAGCACATTACTACACTAGAATTGTACTAATAAAGGATCTTCTCTGTGGTGGGTTTGGCCTGCTAGATATAACAGCCAGATCTCAGCCATATCACTTTTGACCATCTTTAAGAAAAATTGGATACACTGGATACACAATATCTAGAAAAAACAAAAGGAAAAATGATGGTTCCATTAAGGTTTTTGATCATAAATTTAGTCATTTTAAACCTCCAACATAATCTTAGATTTGTACTCATTGCTATGTCTGTATTTTTATTAAGATCTTCCTTCACAAAGCAAAAGAGGAACATATAATTTATGTCTGAAGACTTCAAAGGTTTTTAAATTAAGAGAGACACGGAGACAGACAGAGAGAGAGAGAGTGGGTGTGATTAGCCTAGTTTAAGTACAACAGATATTACACAAAATGTGTGAAATATTTATCTCTATCTTCAAAGAAAAGCATCTTTTCCATGGAAGATTATTATTTTGTGAAAAAATGTTTTTTAACATATTTTTTTCAGAATAGTTATCAAGGATGTGTAGGTTTTGTTAGCACCATGTGTATCTGTCTATTAATTATTTTTTTTTTTTGCGTATGAGTTTTTAATCTGCTAAAATATCATGAAGCACCTTTGATTAATTTTCGTCATTTTTTATGGACTTTTTCAGAGATTGTTGATGGAAATGTTAAAATGACATTGGGTATGATCTGGACCATTATCTTGAGATTTGCTATCCAGGACATCACTGTGGAAGGTAAATATTAAGAATAATTTATACTGAATATATTTAACAAATGCTATTATGATAGTAACTACCGTATTTGATGGTATGAAAGACATACAGACATATTAGATACACTCCAATATCAGCAGCACATACTGAGGAAAGATGTCTTTAGTGCATGAAAGTTTATGAGAGGCTCAGCTTTGCATATGGACCCATGGTGGTGTTTTTGAGAATTTTATTTATTTTTTTGTTAAGTATCTCATATATACCATCAAATAAGGTGCTTCAAGCTTGTAGAACCAGGGGCTTACTATGCAAAATGCTTAGTGATGTTTCATTCGTTTTTACATCTTAAGTTCAAATTCGACTGGGATCAACTTTGCTTTTCGCCCCCTTTTGGGGGTTGATAAAATAAGTACCGGTTGAACACTGGGGTCGATGTAATCGACTTACCTCCTCCCCCGAAATTGCTGGCCTTGTGCCAAAATTTGAAATCAATAATTACTGTGGACTGTCATTTTACAAAACCAGTCAACAACACCTCCAGAATGTTACTAATTTAGCTTCAGGATGGAAACATGAAAAGCTGTCACATAATGATATTCAAATTTATTTTAAATATTCCAACAAAGCAAAAGGAAAACATTTTTAATGTTGAAATAAATTCACTGATAATTTTTAATGTTAATTATCATTAACTGTTGCATATCATTATGTCTTACATCATTTTGAGTTATTGCTGATTTTTAACTGCCACTCATTGAGAATAGGTTTAATGATTCATTACATCTGTTTAAAAGAAATAGAGAAAGAAAATACAGAATACTGTGGCATAGTTTCTTTGTCCAAACTTTTTGTTTTGGTGCCACTGCTGATCATTCAGCCTTTTAACCCTTTTGATACCAACCCACTCAAGACCACCCTATAATACAAACCTCCCATCTTTAGAGTCACTAGTGGCACTCCGTTGGTTATGAGAACGAGGGTTCCAGTTGATCCAATCAATGGAACAGCCTGCTCCTGAAATTAATATGCAAGTGGCTGAGCACTCCACAGACACATGTACTCTTAATGTAGTTCTCAGGGAGATTCAGCTTGACACAGAGTGTGACAAGGCTGGCCCTTTGAAATACAGGTACAACAGAAACAGGAAGAAAGAGTGAGAGGAAGTTGTGGTGAAAGAATACAGCAGGGTTCGCCACCACCCCTGCTGGAGCCTCGTGGAGCTTCAGGTGTTTTTGCTCCAAAAAACATTCATAACACCTGGTCTGGGAATTGAAACCGTGATCCTATGACCATGAGTCTGCTTCCCTAACCACTGGGCCATTGCGCCTCCACTTTAGAATAACTACACACACACATATACACACAACATACTCGATCTTACAGTGTCTCTGTTACAAACAACGGCCACATACAAATCATTCAAAATGATGCTCTCTTAATCATTGTTGAAGCAAATTGGATAATCAAATGTGATATTGGACAACCATCCCATGGGTCTTAAGTTCAAATTCACTACTGATGAAATATCTGGGCAGTGTACTTAATAAATTCTATGCACTTCAGTTTATTGAGTTGTCAGAAATTGGTACCAGATCATATTTAGATGTAATCATATATTGGCTTAATATTATGATGCCAAACTAGACACTAGCTCTTAAAAGTTTCTAATGGCAACCAAGATATTTGAATTTTATAGTGTAGGCTCCATGTATGTCAGACATAACAAAAGAATGTGCAGCTACATGCCTCTTTGCTTTCAGTTCAAACAGCTTTTGTAGATAGATGCACATTCAATTACAAATACCTAAATGTTTTATAAACATTACACAATATTAGCACAGCAGCATTCTATTTGACTGAAACAATCTTAAAGCACATTTACCCCCCAAAATAATCACATCAGTTTTCTTTATTCCTTTGAATTCCGTGTTTAAGTTGCCGACATATCTAAATATATTCCAAGAAACAGAATTTAACAGGCATTGACCAAGTACATGTTGTATATGTCCATGATGACTGGTTTGACAATAAACAGATTGCAACATATTCTGACTCCTCATACCACTGCCTAATCAAACAATGTGTGTCAGTGTGTAGTACTGTGACAAATACATCCTGTATACCAAATCTGTGGCTCATCTCCAAATATTTCAGGAGCTCTCTATATCTCTTTATCTCTCTCTCTCTGTCATAATTCTGTCAGAGCTGAGATGACTCACTCTTGTGAATAACAGAATAATGCAAGCTTCCTGCTTTAATTAACAATAAAACTCATATATCATCTTTTCCTGGGAGACATAACATTTTGCTAACAGCCTTGTCCGACTGCTTTATAAGATTCACAAATATTTCAATATAATCCACTGGTATGAAGTCAGAGGATGAATACTGAAGGTTTTCTTCAGGATTCTGTTTCTGGAGACTGTTTTTGTAACTCAAATATTGATCCTTGCCCAATCTATGTAAATAAATAACAAACATCTTCTCCAGACCATGATGTAAAAGTTATTGAACTGTCAATCTGAGTTCCTTAAACTTATATCAATTCAGAGAGAAAACTAAATGAAATGTCACCAGCATTTTATAACAGATAAACTCCATCTTTCTTTTATCAGTTCTTTTATTTATTTCCTTAAAATTTTCATTTGCTGACTGCTTTTAGAACACCTTTAGATTTGTTTTTGATAAATTTCTTCCTGAATTTTTTTTTATATATATATATAAATGTCTTATATTTTATTTTACAATTTTTTTTTCTCCTTCCATTGAATTTCTTTCATCATATTAAGTGCTGACAGTTTATCCTTGAAAGACATCTTTTCCAATATTATAGCTGCTGTTATTAAAATATCTCTCTTTAGTCTGTTGGGTAACTCACAAATTTAAAACAACATGAATCAGAAATAGACAAAGAAATCAATAGAAAATCATGCAATTTTCTTTGGCACATTTTGACTATTCACTCAGCTACTGTCCACTGTAAAAGTTCAAATTTTTTTTTTTTTTACATATTTCAATTATTGATCTATACGCTAATTTATTTGATTATCTCGGGATTTCCCTCTCAAAACAAAAATACCAAAATAGTCAATTGTTATAACAGTGAAAATACCTGTAACAACCATTGAGATGTGAAGAAAAACTGGAGAGAAAATAAGGAAAAATTCTTTGAGCTATCTTTAATCCTTTTGATACTAACCTGCCTATGACTGTCCCTGGTTCTATGTTACAATCTTCCAATTTTGAAGTGCTTTAAATAAAACCTTCCATCAAAATATGGTGTTAATCTTTGCTCTGAACACCAGCTTAACAATAGAAAAGTTATTTCACTAAATTCTTCAGTAATTTCAAAATTGATTGAAATAAAGACTGTCTATTTCAACAGAAATATGGGAACAGAAGGATGATATTGATTTGTAACTCAATGTGTTACAAACTCAAAACAGAATTGATAAAATAAGCACTAATATATTTATTGCAGTCACATTTCCCATCGTCAACAAAAGAAATGATTTCGTATTTAGTTAAAATAGAACTCAATTTTGAGCTAATTGATAATGAAATCACAGTTATCAAATTATATAGGATCAGATGTGTTGCATTACAATTTCTAATTCTTCAGCTCATATTTCTGTTGTTTGATGACACAGATGTTGGTAAAAATGAGTACCAGTAATAATATGAGTTAAACAACCTGTGATATCTTCCCTTATCAAAAGTGCTTTAACCATTAAATAGCAGATATCATCAACTGATGCACACTTGTACAATGTGGGAATCTCAAATGAATTTATGCTAACACTTGATATAAAGGAAAGTGAATATTTTACAGCACTTTGTGATAAGAAGATTGCAAATTTTATAATGTAAGAGATTAACAATAATTATGGTTTTTGTACTTATATAAAGTAGAAAGAAGTATAAGAACTTACCCTTAAGAAAAAGAGATTTTTGTTGTTGTTGTTGTTTTTATGTTTCACACACACATTCATGCAGCCCTTTCTTGCCATTTAAAGGTTAAGCTAGCAGAGATATAAATGATTAATATTTGATCAACTATCCATTTCATTAATAATAATAATAATAATAATACAGTTTGATGGGTTGTAGTATTAGCATATTTCTCCTTAAAAACCATATTGCTAATTTACTACCTTTTCCTCTCCAACAGAGATGTCAGCTAAAGAAGGTCTGTTGTTATGGTGTCAGCGCAAAACAGCACCATACAAAAACGTCAATGTCCAGAATTTCCATCTCAGGTAAGGAAATTAATCCGCTAATCAGTCTGTTTATCAATCCTCATTTTTCCTTCATTAAGATAATGTCCCAGTTGGGTGACACTATTTCAGTTAATGAATGTCAGTATTGCTGGTAACCCTTCAGTAAATATATTTTGTTTATTCCTAAGACTAAATCATTGCTGACATCATCATTATTATTATTATTATTATCTGTGGAAATTACTCTCTCATCTCCACTGGCAGACATTTTTCTGCAGGAGAAGTCGGGAGAAGAAAACAAAAAACCGAATGAATCGCATTTAAATTATCAGTGCAGCTTCAAATCAATAAATTATATGTCTGTTATACTGATCAGTTAAACAGCAGTTACATAATAGATATTCAGTTGTTGATTGAACTAAAGTAAACAAACCTTCTTAGTTTCTAGTTGTAATCATATACATGCTTGTCTACAACCAACCATTTCAGTCTGTGCTGAATAGATTTTCAATTTTCAGTTTATTATTACATAGAAGTCTTCTTCACTAAAGTTTGGTGAGAGAGTAAGAGTACCAGATGTTTTATATACTGGTGGCAAGTCCAGGAGTCTGAGGTTCAAGTCCTGTTCTAGATCAACTTTGATATTCTGTCTTTTGGAATAAAATCAAATAGCTATCAATTAATCAATTTGTACAATTAATCCAATTGGGTTGCATGCTAAATTATTATGGGGCTGGTGACACTATTATTAGTAGTACAAAAAGCATTGCCCTCTAGATAGTATTTTCCTAGTTTATGTAATATATAATCATATTTTTTTGCGTATATGGTTGTAAGGTTGTGAGTTCAATTCCTAGTGGAGCATTGTGTTCTTAAGCAAGGCACTTTATTTCATGTTTCTCCAATCCATTCAGCTGACAAAAATGAGTAGCACCAGTGTTTCAAAGGACCCGCTTCATTCTGTGTCACACTGAATCTCCTTGAGAGCTACATTAAGGGTACACATATCTGCACATTAATTTCATGAGCAGGTTGTTCCATTGATCAAATCAACTGGAACCGTCATCATCATAACCAGTGCAGTGCCGGTTATAGGACCTCAGAGTTTAATGTGTCCTTTCTTAAGACAGCAGAGTATGGTTTGGGTATTTATTCATTTAAGGAAGGATTCTTTAACCCCTCCCCCACCTCCTCTAACTTTTTTATTTTAATGCCTTATTTTTCAAAAAAGCAGTCATTGATTTCTTTTGTGTTTTTAATGTGAGATTCAGAATTTGCAGAAACAAAATTTTGATTGTTTTTGAAGCCGATTTGGAGTAGAGAGAATATGTCATGAATGACGAAGTCACGAATGGCAGTGAACCTAAATGGTTGATCGATTAACCGAACAATAAATCCAACAATCAATTAGTTAATTAGTTCAATAGTTAACAAACTGACAAACAAATAATAAAGAAGTGAAATAGAACCAATGCATGTGTTTACTATTGGCATAATGACCCTTCTGAATCATCAAACCAATAATGACTTCACATCAGGAATCTTGCAAACCTAATTCAAAAAACAAAACAGGAAAGTCCTTTTCAAAAACAAAAACAAAAATAATGAATCTCGTTCCAGTGTTATATGAATGTATTTATATATTAATTATGTAGAAAAATACTGTCTTGTAATGGCTGTATTAGCTCTGAAAATAACGGATGTAATGTGTATTCAATAATGGAAGTAATTAATCCTTTACTGATTGACTTTCTGAAAATATATAATGTTGTTGATTCAATTTATTAACAGCGAAAATGTAATTACAAATGCAAACATCATTACCATTCATTTAACATCCGTTTTCCATGCTGGCATGGGTTGGACAGTTTGACAGGAGCTGGCAAGCAGGTGGGCTACACTGGGCTCCAGTTGTCTGTTTCGGTATGGTTTTTATGGCTGGATGCCCTTCCTAACACCAACCACTTTACAGAGTGCATTGGCTGCTTTTTATGTGCCACCACCATGGGTACTTTTCATGTGCCACCAGCATGGGTAATTTACATGTGGGGCCAGCACAGGTGCTTCTTATGTGACGCCCCCCCCCCCCCACACTTACACAAATATTAGGTCAATGACAAGAGAACAGAAATTATGTAGCCACTTTCATTGCCCTACAGCGGTTTCTGCTATATGGAACTGTGTGCCCAGAGTTTGAACATCGGTGTAACACCTTCATTGGTAACAACTATGATACAATCCTAAGTAAATAAAATCATAAAATATGTATACAAAATATATAGTTATACACTTCAAATATTAACTAAATGTGTGTGTGTGTGTGTATATATATATATATATATATATATATATATATATGTATGTATGTACATACATATATATATATGTATATATATATGTGTGTATGTATATATATATATATATAATACATGCATACACACACACACATGCAAAAGGACTTCCTGTTTTTGTGAATGCACTCACATTAGAGAAATTCTAGAAAGCAACTCTAAATCTAAACATAAGCTAAAGACTTTTTTTTTATGGTTTAACATAAAACGTTTGAAGCAACAGGTTAAAATTCCACACTTTAAACAAATTAATGCCTAAATTTGTGATATTTTATAAGAAAGGTCAAAATAAATAAATAGTAAAATGACTTGGATGAAAAGTTATTGAAATATGAAAGGGAAACGAAAACATTAGTGAAATAACTTTCTTTGACATCTATTGGTAAGACTGGAATACATAAATAAATAGTGAAATAACTTTATGCAAAGGGAAATGGAGAAAGTTACTGAAATAACTTTGAAATGTAGAAAGTTATAAAATGGAGACACGTGAAAGTACTTTCATTTGCTCTCTAGAATGAGATATGTGGGTGGAAGTAACAAAGAAGTGAATTTAGGTCTAAAGATGTAGACAGAAGCGAGTCGTAGCGAATGAACGCTGTAGAAAGTGATGAGTGTTATGAGCAAAGATAGTGTTGAAAATGAAAATAAAGACAACAGTTTTATTAAAATATATTAAAATTGGGATTTCTACAGATTTAACCATCATATTCCTTTGACTCAAAATTTTGTTTTAGAGTTTTGGTTACATATCTAGATATACTTGCAGTAGTATCATTGCATTAAAGATTGTGAAATCTTTACAAAACTATTTCACTTTTAAATTAAGACACATGAGATTATGCTCTGAAAATATATTAAAATTGGGATTTCTACAGATTTAACCATCATATTCCTTTGACTCAAAATTTTGTTTTAGAGTTTTGGTTACATATCTAGATATACTTGCAGTAGTATCATTGCATTAAAGATTGTGAAATCTTTACAAAACTATTTCACTTTTAAATTAAGACACATGAGATGATGCTCTGATTATGCTCTGAAAATATATTAAAATTGGGATTTCTACAGATTTAACCATCATATTCCATTGACTCAAAATTTTGTTTTAGAGTTTTGGTTACATATCTAGATATACTTACAGTAGTATCATTGTATAAAAGATTGTGAAATCTTTACGAAACTATTTCACTTTCAAATTAAGACACTTGAGATGATGTTCTGATTATGCTCTGAAAATTGCTTGAGTTCCCATTGCAATTACTAGTGTACATCGTATTGGGAAGAAAACTGCTAAAAGGAAACCAGATTCACTTGTTATTCACTTGTTACTACAATGATTTTCTTCAGCAGGAAGTATTGTGATAGGGAAGTTCCTGTCGTAGCATTTAATTACTTCTGCTTTCATAGGGGCTTCGAAAATTTTACTTACAAATGTTGGCCTCTACTACCTGCTGCTCTTATCCCATCTCTCTCTCTCTCACACATATACACACATATATATATATATTTTAGTAAGACTGCTAAAAGCAAGTAATTTGCAGTCTTGCTATTTTAAATTTTTTCTCACTGTTTTCCTATAACACATCGGCTGTCAATAATGTAAATTGCTGCTGCTGTTGTTCCATTGGAGGAGGCCTGTTACTGCTTCCACTGCATCTTTATTCTTGCTCTCTGTCATCCTCATCCTTCAGGCTCCTTTTATAGCCAATAAATGACTCAGAGGGGGGATCTTACTCATTTACTTTTCCCACTGCTTAATTTGTACATTTTCCTGCTCACTAGGTTCTTTCCAACTACTGGAAGGGAAAGGAAAGGGGAAGGAGTTTTAAACCATGGATTGAGATGAGCCTGTAACCCCATGAAACACTTCAGAGTATATTTCTTCCCCCCCCCCCCCACCACCACCACCACTCTGCCGCCCTCTCCAACCCTTTACATTCAATATATTTCCTTTCGCTCCTGTTATCTGTGCTGCTAAAGCCAGATGATGTGGGTTAGGGTACTTATTCCTGTGAAGGTCTTTGGTGGATCAGGGAGTAACAAAAATGTAAAGATTGTTTTATTCCCCCCTCAGGGTTAAAAAGAAATTAAAAAAAAAAAATTAAAAAACAGATGGAGTAAATAAAAAAAAAAATGTGTTTAGAATAAACTAAAAGGATAAGTGCAAAATAACAGGAATTCCTAAGTAGATAGGAATTATGAATGGAAAAAAATGTGAATGAGATATATACAGGGCTATTAACATAGAAACATATGATTGGAAGGTTATAAATATAACTGTTGTCTTAAGTCATTGGAATAATGTCAGCTATATCCTGACCATCTTAGAATAACTATAGAAAACAGAATTCTATTTCTTTATTGACTCAGAATGAAATATTAAAATGATATTGTGATTGTGTATGTAGATAGTCTTATCATTTCATATTGTAGTTCAAATATATTTTTCTTATACTTTGTAAATAAAATATCTGACCATAGACAATTTAATTTATTTCAAGCAGATAAGGGACTTTTAGAGTTATTATTTTACCAGTTTAAAAACATGCATCAGTAAATCTATATTATACAATTTTGACCTTTTTTATAATACATTTATATGCACATATTTTGTATGTAGCCATAGAAAGTGGTTCACTATGATATTTGGTAGACCAAATACCATATGAATAAGGTTAGATTTTTATGCTACAAGTAATCAATTTATTGATTTTTATACATTTACTTACATACTGTTTTTTAATTGTAGAGAAAATTAATCATAACATATTGGTGAAGAAAATTGAAGTTTATTGAATCTAAATTTAAATGTATTTTAAAATTCCACTTATGTTTCAGGTTTGTCCCTACTCTCCAAAAATGTGTTATGGAGTGAGATAGTCTGTTAACATGTTTTCTTCACAATATCTCTATCTGCTTATAACGCTTCCATATTCTAAGAATGTTCACAGCGGTGACAGAATGCAAAACCACTAAGAGAACTTCCTTGTTAATTCTTTAACCTGCTAATATAGCAACATGTCTCTTCAAGCTAAACTGTCTAGAAGTTTTTTTTTAAGAAGTCCTAAATGTTAACACATTCAAAATAAATTTTAATTTAATGCTAACCATATGCATATATAGTGAAGTGAGTCCATGGATCACTTTGTAGCATTCTATTATGTGGTCACATTAAAGTACATTGAGTACAATACATCTGCTCAAGTAAAGCAGATTAAAGCTGGTCTTTAGCATTGTACAGTAATGTCTTCAATATTGTGTACTGAAAAGTGTAAATCTTAATCTCATGAATAGAACAAGATTATTCTATTACAGGTAAGATTTAAATAATATATGGAGTCAGAAAACTTTGCGGCTATCACAGAAAGCTCCTTTTACAGTCTCGGCTAACAGTCTACAAAGTGATCTAATACAGAGAAATGTAATGTAGAGTGTCCATGCATCTCAGATCCAGGAGATGCAATCAATGAAATTACTTCATGAGGATTATATACACCATAAAAATTCAAGAGCTATATTTATATAGCATTTGATGAGATGTGTCCATCAAACTTTGTCATGTGGTGTTAAGTCAAACTGTTAGTGTGTGTGTGTGTGTGAGGTAGCTGACCAAGATTGGAAGATCATGGATTCAATTACTAAATCAGGAAGTGAGCAAACCAATTCATTTTTATGTTGCTGCAGTTCACTCAGCTGTAAATGGCTAACTCTGCGACAGACTGGTTTTCCATTCTGTGGAGGTGGGCGACAATGGCCTGTCCACCTCCCCAACCAGGTGGCATCATTTAAAAGCTACAGCAGTGCAAAGGTGTGCATTGTGACCAGTGCTATATACCAACATCTGATAGCCTGGCTGATACTGTGAGAGTGACGTAGAACTCAATACACTGGGTTGAAAATATTCTCGAGTCACATCTAAAAAAAATTTTTATGATTATTTTGAACAGGTTTTTTGTTTTGTTGTTTTTTTTTTGTTTTTTTTGCTTTTGGTATTTTTAAAAACTTATCATTTGGCACATGAGTGGCTGTGTGGTAAGTAGCTTGCTTACCAACCACAAGGTTCCAACTTCAGTCCCACTATGTGGCACCTTGGGCAAGTATCTTCTACTATGGCCTTAGGCCGACCAAAGCCTTGTGAATGGATCTGGTAGATAGAAACTGAAATAAGCTCCTCATATATATATATATATGTATGTATGTATGTGTTTGTCCCTCCAGCATTGCTTGACAACCGATGCTGGTGTGTTTACATCCCCGTAACTTAGCAGTTCAGCAAAAGAGACTGATAGACAGAGACTAGGCTTACAAAGAATAGGTCCTGGGGGCGATTTGCTCAACTAAAGGCACTGCTCTAGCATGGCCACAGTCAAAATGACTGAAACAAATAAAAGAAAAAGAATTAGATCCATTTGTACTCATCTCCAAATATGCCCTATTTGAAAGGTCTCATAGCTTTCTTTATATAACATTTTTTAACACTAGAGACTGTTCCTTCTATCATCATAGTCTCTTACATTATTCAGTTAATGCTGCTTGTGTCGAAAGCTGGCAGAAATGTTAGCATACTGGGTAAAATGCTAAGCAGTATTTCATCTATTTTTATGTTCTGCCCCCCCCCCCCCCTCCTAAAAAATTTTCGGGCCTTGTGCCTACAGTAGAAAAGAATGTTGCATGTGTCTCTTATTTCAACTCCCCCCCCCCCACCACCACCACCACACACACTTATCATCTGAGTGGTTCCCCACAGGAAAAAACAACCTGCTGGGAAAATAATTGCTCTAAAAAATAAAAAATTAAATAAACAGTTCACTCATTTAAGTGCAGAAATATTGATGTTGAAGAAACACACAAAAATGAAAAATAAATATCTGCTCCTCCAAATATATGCATAATCTAATGATTTTAGTTAAACCTCTAATGACATTCTATATAGTAACGCCTCGTTATATGTACTTTACTTTAAACTAGTATTTTCCACCGGTCAGCTCCTTATATGTCATTCAGTTTTTTTTGTTTTTTTTTGTTTTTTGTTTTTTTTTGGCAGAATCTAGACCAGATGCTTAGTAGCATTTCTTCTGGCTTTTTACATTCCAAGTTCAAATGTTGCCGACGTTGATTTGCCTTTCATCCTTGCAGGTTCTATAAAATAAATACCTGTCAAGCACTGCATTTGGTGCGATTGACTAGCCCCTCTGCCAAAAAAAAAAAAGGCGAAAGTAAAGAAAGAAAAGAAAAATTGCATAAGACAGAATTTCATTTTAATACTTTGAACCAGAAGCTCTTTATACCATTGCTATCCGCTTGTGTGGTTTTTTAAATTTTTATTATTATTATTATTATAAATTGTTTTATAAAAATTGCATAAATGTATATTTATCATATTACAGCTGGAAGGATGGTCTGGCTTTCTGTGCCCTGATCCACAGACATCGTCCAGAACTGCTGGATTATTACAAACTCACCAGGGTAAATCAATCTAAAAGAGTTCTCTGCAAGTTATCACTGTTGAGCTGATAACAATAAACTCCGTTTTGTCACCCTCACGTTGTCCAACTTGTTGCCACCCATCTATTTGTTGTCTGACCAGTGCTTTACTTATGCTGCTCACACAAACACTATCTAACTGAGCAAGTTTTGGCAGTTTATAGAATAAAAAAATGATAATTAAGAGACATAAAAAGATAATTATTTTCTCTATTCTTTTTTTAACTTCTATCATTCTTCTCCCTCAGAATCATTTTCTCTCAGTCTGACATATCACTGGCAAGAAACGCCAGAAGTGAAATGAAATTTCATTTGTTTTGTTGTTTACTTACACATATAGAGAAAATAACATATCAAGTTTTTCTTGAAGAAAAAAAAAACTGCCAGAACTTGCTTCTTTTGGTGACGGTGCTAAATCCTTACTACCTGACACTCTCTTCTTTTATTTCTTCTCTATCTATTTAATATCTGGTGTCTGTCTGTTCAGGAATGCTAACTCTCCGTTGAGCAACTCATCAAAATGCATGTATTGTATGTTTCTTTGTCTTTCTACAGCTTTAAAGATGGCTTGGCCTTCTGTGCACTGATTCATCGGCACCGGCCAGATTTAATTGATTACCACAAATTGTCCAAGGTGAGTGTAGTGTAGAGTAGCAGTTAGCGACAACCAAAATTGTTTTCATTTCTATCATTTTTATTTTTTTAGTTTACTATAGAAACTATATCAGGTTACTGTAGTCTAGGGCTGTTTTTTTTTTTAATAAAAAGGAAGTGGTGCAAAAATATCTGCAGCAATTAAAGTGTGTGCCCTATTTTTACAATAAGCTAGTCAGACGAAATTCGGTTACGTACTATTATAATAATGATAATAATTAAAGGTTGAGCAATGACTTTGGGGTTGTCTTGCCAGCACTCCTTTCAATAATAATCTGCTCAAGGCAACCTGTGTTATAATTTTATTAAAATTCCAACTGAAATCTGCTTATTACAAGAATGTTAACAAAAGATTTCAGTAAGCAAACATTTTCCTCATATTTTGATTTTCATGTAAAAGCTCTTTGTGTTCCTAGGTCACTGTGAGAGCCTTGATATGGCTGTTTTACTTGCTAGAAATAGCAGCCGAACTTCTACCATCTTATAAAGAACACATTGGCTACTGTTGTCCAGAGTACACTATTCTTTAAGAAATATATCAATAGTATACTTTTGTTAGAAATATGGTATATGAAAGTCATAAACTGAGGCTAACATAGTAAGTTCAAGGCCTAGCATCTTAAAGATGAGGTGATAAAAACTATACCTATACTATTACCTAATTAAAACCATCATTTATTGTTTCTATGTAATTGGTGTAACTACACTTACACTTTCTAAGTTTTTCATTCTACTCTGGACTTTATTAGCAGTTTTAAAGAATATAATTTATCCTCCAATTTTGTTTTAACAGCAGTTTAGCTTTTAGTATACTTTGAAGAAGCTAGTATGTGTGTATATATATATATATATATATATAATGTGTATATTATAATGTCAGAAGACTTTAGAAACTTCAGAGACATGAAATAAATTGCTTTTAATGGTAGAATCTGAAGTAGATAAAGCTATAAATAAAAGCATGTAGATCACTGGATTAAAAAGAGGAGCCTGAATCCCACAGGCAGTTTTTGACTTTTCCATCTAAGGGTTTTTTTTTAAAACCAATATTTACATGCTTTTATTTATTTTTACATATGTATGTATATATATATATATATATATATATATATATATATATAGCAACAGAAACGGTATTAATACTAAAAGGTAATCTCGATCTCCAACTGAATGTGGAGGTTGTGTTAGTATACAGAATACTGTGTTATTTACCTGGAGGGAATCCCTTATAAAAACTAGTAGTACATAAAAGCACTTATAAATGTATCATTGACAGAAGAGAGCCGTCTGCTGTGGCTCCGATCATGGGATTTCACCCTGCCATGGGTTCTTCAGTGACAGATGTCCTGCAGTGGCATAACATCCAAATTTCCCATCAACGATGTATAGAATAACAGTGCTGTACACATACACACTATATCTTCAGATAGTTACAAGTGTATTTTGACCATGTTCTTTATACATAAGAACAGCTGAAGCAGCTTACCTGAAATAATCTTCAGTCATGTCTTTTCTATTTTAGAGCAGACAGTAAATTCATCATACTTTTGCCCCCATTATGCTAAGGTTGTCTCCAGTTGTTATACTGTGTTTAAAAGTCAGCTTAGAAATCTCTCATATTGTTGTTGAATATATTTGAAATCTCTTCTCAATGGAAATATATTTTATTATCAGCCAAATAGTCCTTCTTAAAATGTTCTTTCCATCATTTCTCTTGGCCTTGAGGAGGGAAATGCTAACTAACATGTACTATGTTACATTAGTCAACAAAATATTAACTACTAAAATGACATTTACTAAGTCTTAGCAGTTGAATTCTAATCTTCGACATACTGTTGAAGAATACTGCAAAACTAGTGTTGTAATTACCACACGTGACTGCTGCTATAATGTTAGCTACATGTTAAAGTAGCTTTACTGATATATGAGCAACTTTAATCATTAGTATGACTATCTTTAATGTAGTACACTACTGGTACACTGTGGTTCACCATTGACCTACTTTTTTTGTTGGAGCATCGTTTTCTCAAGATTAATTAACTATAATTGCTTATTCTGTAAAGACTTTATCTGTTTTACTTCTGTCTTTCCATGTTAGCATGGGTCGATTGGAGACTTATACTTCAGTTTTATAATCATCTGACAGAAGTCTTAGACACAGTATTTAGTTGCTATTTCACTGTTTGGTATATTTTCAACATGGTGTTTAGGCTTGAAGTGCTCTCAGTTTCCTTTCACTTAATTTAACATCATTTAGCAGAAGTCTTAAGTACCTCAATTTGGAGAAACTGGAATCAAATTTTTCATTTAATGGAAAGTAAAAGTACCACATGAAAATACGACACAGTACTTCAGTTAGTTTTCATGTTTGATATGCACAACATACTACATAGAGATCTATCACATCCTGCCATCTTACTTTAGGTTTTAGTTCTGGTCTCATAGCCATCATCCTGGAAGATGTATCCTTTCAAGAATCACTAGTGTAAAAATTCACATCTTCAGAGAATCTCTAGAATAATTGGATTTCTTCAGAATAAAATAACAGTAATAAAGTTGTCACAAGTTTAACTAATCAAATTGAAGTTTTGTTCATAGGACATCATACTTAGTTATCAAGAAAGCTGCCTTAAAGGTAATAACATACCTTCACAAGGTGTATAATTCTTAAGTGTGTATGCTGTGACCTGTTAACGGAAGGTAACAAACTCTTCACAACAAAATACATCCACTATTACTGCATGTCATATAACTAGCTTCCGTGAAAAATCTTTCTTGTTGGTGGCCTTACATGACTTTACATAATTCACTTGTATATTTATTGAACACTTATTGCTGTTGTTTTTGTTGTTGCTTGAATTTTCTAACTTTTGTTAAAAATATCAAGTTTATGTACGTTTACAAGCCATACATGTCAGAATTAAATATTCAAATATTTAGCTTAATTTAGTGTTATTACTATTAGATTGGTTTTATTTTGGAGTATATGGGAGAAACAAATAATTGCTCATTTAGGACCTAAATATTTCCATTATAATTTTGATTAATCCCTCTGCAAAAAAAAAAAAAAATTCCATTTTATTCTTGTCTCTAGACCAGTTTAGAGTTACCCTCTCCTCTTCCAGTCAATATACTGTATTTTCTCTTTAATGATGTTTGGTACCTGCAGAAGAAATAAGAATTTCATCTTTCACTTATAAACAGAAGCGTTGCCCTATACAGGCATGGGCAACTTTTCATGAGAATCGAGCCACATGAAACATGGCTTGTTATTTTGTGAGCTACACTACTAAAAAACATTCAAGGTAATTTTTTGTTAGTTGTGTCATTCAGGAGGTCCCATAGGCTTCTGGTTGCCCATGACTGATATATAATGAAAATTAGTCAGCATTTAGTGCAGTTAATTACAACTTTATATTAATAGTCTCCTCCTACATGTCTTATTACTTGGAAAGGACTGGAGGGGTGTCTTCTAAATACTTATGCCCAGTAACAACTAATCTGTGTCAAAACAACTTATACCTGTCCTGTCTCCCTGCAACATAAGATCATTTATAGTTTAACCTCACCAACCAATGTGACATTTACACTTTAGAATTTTAATACTCTCTGCAAGGATTATAGCAACCAAACAGTCTAGGATTAAAGAGAGGAAGAGGAACAAAACGAAAAAAAAACAAAACGAAAATCCCCACAAGTATCCAGCTGATTTTCATTTAATATATACTTAATCCCTTCTCTCACTATTCTTCTAGTCATCTTTTGCTTGGTTTAGGTTGTTAAGCTAAAACTTTGTTATTTTTACAATAGGTGTAGTTGACAGCTGTGTTTTCAGTAGCCCTTAGCTTAACTTTTTAGTTTGTTTTTTGTTTTTTTCATATTATTATATTTTATTTATTTAGTTATTTCTTAGTTTTGTAAGCATTGTAAATTGTATCTAAATGCACTGCTCCCCACTCTCTACATCCACATAGTAATAATCTTTGTTGTCATCTGCTGTTCGGCTGCAACAAATATACACCACCGAGGATGGTCTGACGGTGTACTACCATTTTTCTACTCGGAATGAATGATTGCATTTTAATGATGTAATCCGACACTTGATAGATCTGTTATTCTTTTACTTGTTCCAATCATTGGAAACAAATAAAAGTGGCCATGCTGGAGCGCTGCCTTGAAAAGTTTAGTCAAACAAATTGACTCTGGTACTTTTTCTGGCAATCTCTTTAGTTAAGTGATGGGGATGTAAACTAACCAGTGCTGGTTGTCAAGCAGTGGGGAGCACAAACACAAAAACCCACATACACATATATGGTGGGCTTCCACATAGTTTTCATCTGTCAAAGTCACTCTTGGGGCACTGGTCAACCTGGAGCTATAGTTAGAAGATACTTACCCACATGGTTAAATGAGTAGTTATCAATCATAGAAACCAGTCCAAAATTGGAGTGTATGAGTTAGACATAGTCCTCCATCCCATCTAAGCTGGTAGTAACTATGAATAAGGCAATGTGTTCAACCCATGCCGGGTGGACATGCTGACATGTGCTGGATGAGCCATCATGAGCAAATCAGTTCTTATTCAGGTCTACTGTCCTCCTTGATGAGTCAGGGATCATGACTCTCACGTGTTCTATTTTTAACTTGTCTTCTTCTGCTGGATGCTTTTTTTCTGTTGCCAATGGCTACATTTCATAATTGCCCCCAGCACTAGAAAGTTACCTTATTTCTGGCAGATAGAAGAGAGAATAATGAAAAGGGATTAGAGCAAGAGAGGGAGAGAGAGAGATGATGAGGAGGAGGAGAATATTAAAGGAGAACTAGTGTACTAAGAGTGGGAGGATGATAAACAGAAGAGTATAAGCAAGAGAAAGTGACAGACAGCTACATGATGATTATTGGTAAGGAGGTTCAATAGGAAAGCATGAGAAGCATGATGAGGGAAGAAAGAGTGAGAGGAGGGAGAGGGTAATGAAAGCAGAAATACTGGAGGTGGGGAACGGGAGTGAGAGTGATGGATGTTGATAAGTGACAAGAAAGGAGTGTGTGTGTGATTATACATTGACTCTCTCATTTGTCACTCATATATAATGTATATTTATATTTGGGTTTGTGTGTATGTATCAAATTTGAATCCTGTTTTGATCCATATTTCTATATGTATATATATATATATATATATAATTAAGGTGGCTATCAGCAATTCAAAACCAAGGAAATGATTCACCATCACGAAGAGCACCAGCATTGCTAGAAATAGGAGTCATAGACTCCTTAGCCTTGAGATCATGTGCTTTTTGTGGCTAAGAAGTCTATGACTCCTATTTCTAGCAATGCTGGTGCTCACTGCACCCTTGTCACTCTTAGTGATGTTGAATTATAAATATATACTGGTAAAAGAGAATAAAAAAGGCTTATACAACCATCTTTGAACACCCAAGTAAAATTAATTGAGCTGAAATTCTCAACACCTAGAAATGACGATGATGATGTATGTTCTGTTTAAGTCTCAATCAATTGTCAGTCGTTGCATGTTGCCTTCTCCTCAACCAAGCCTGTAGTGTAGTTTTGTGTTTGCAATTTTCTCTCTGAATGTCCTTGCTGTTGTCTCTCTAACCATTCAGTATTGTTACTAAACTCAACTAACTTGTTTGTTGTTACTCACTCCATTAATGCTTGTTTCTTTGATACTATTAAAAACTCTTGTTTTCTTTTTTTCTCTATTTCTTTCCTTTCCTTTAGTCATTTATTTATTTTTTCTCCTTTTCTTTTATTTCTCCAATCTGTTTCTCCTTGATGTAAATATGTTGATGTTACTCTCTTTCTAAGGCAAGACATTTGTTTTGATTTCAACTAAGTAATTACGATAAAAAAAGATATACACTCCCCGTTTCATTAAGTTGAGTTAGAAGTTGACAATGATGCAAGTAACAATTTCAGTTCACCAAACTTTAGTGTTTGCACTTCGACAAGAACAAAAAGGAAAAAAAAAAAAAAGCGTTTGATTTGGTCATGGCACTTGACTCCTCTTATACACAATGTTTTAAACCAGGGGCTGGGGAAACCCCTGCCCATGGGCGCAACTGCGCCCACGAGCCTGTTTTATTGTGCCCGCAGGCTGATATACTCATATGTACAAAATATAGTAAATTTTGCAATCAAAATTTATTCAATATTCGTATACTTATTTGAGACATGGGTCGTGTTTCCAATACAACTTAAAATGGTCAGGAATCATCCGGTAATTGCCATTTGAATGGAAATTTTGTTTTCACTGTAAAATATATTGCTAGGTTTATACCACCCCCTTGAGACCCAATTACACTTTAGCTGAAAAATGTAGAATACCTCTTAAGTAATATAAACATCGTAAATTCAGTGGTGGCTTTAATGAAGATGGTACACATTAATTTGATGTGTTAAACTTATGTTTATTAATGTATATCAAATTATACATAGATATATACAAGATTTACACAGGTATAATTGAACCTGTGATCCACCCATGGATCTTTTTCTTAAGAAATTTTTGCCCGCTGCAACATTGTTTTTCTTTCAATTAACTTCAAAAATAATGAAGAATAGAGAAAATTACTTCATCATTATTAACCTGAAGTTTGGAAAATAATTTTATATGAAATTTTGATAGGAAGTTTTTATTTAGATCACTTTAAAACAGGAAATCTGTATCATAAAAATAAGGGCAGTTACAGTCAGTTTGGTATGAAAAGGGTGAAATGAAGAACCAAAGTTAAGTAATAGTTTATTGCCCAGAACATAGTAGAAAGATTATTTGATGTAAGTGATAAATTCTTTGATGTAATGCTTATGTATTCATGAAACAATCTGAATAAATAAGCATTACATTTGACGGAATAATCTTAATGCTAAAGGGTTAGTATGAAGGAAATGGCTTTTAGACAGTCATTTATTTTACACTATTCTTCTCTCTTCAGGCAGTTTGGTAAAAATTAAAAAAAAGTCCAGTTTTTTTTACTGGGATTTACTGAAACTCCTGTCTTTCTGTATTCTGTTTCCTATCGCTAGATTTCTGGGAAAATACAGTCTGGTTATTTAATTTACTCCTGTTAACAAATTTGAAGTTTTTGCCTCTATTTTAAAATAGCTTCCAAATAAATTATTTCACCAGATGTTAAAGAATGGAAAACGAGTGTAGGGGAAGAGGGAGATATGACTATTTGAAGATTTCTGAAAACTTCTGTTGCAGAGTTCTATCAAAAGAAGGAGTGGCAATTCAATTCAGCCAACTGAAATTGAGAAGCTCATTATAAGAAATTTAGGTTTATTGGTTATTTTTGAATGAACCTTATTCTGTCAGGTTTCCAGCTGGGAAAACAACTTGATCACTGATATTCCTTAAATTAGAAATGCTATTTAACTTGGTTATTGTCATTTTCATCATCATCGTAAAACCTTTACAAAACTACCATTGTGATGTAGAAACACAGTAAAAGAAATGAGGTTTCTAATAAGTTGTCCTTCTTGTCTAATTATATACAATTGGGTCTTCTATTAGTTGTACCATTTGGTATAAATAGAGACAGAGACCTAACACACATAGAACAGTCACAGCCTGTAAAATTACCTGGACAACACAGTTTGACTAGTTCCAACCTGCCTGATTTAAAATTGGTCTGAATGATCAATACATACTAGATGACCGAGTTTTAAGGTGGTCAGCTAACCAGCTAAACAATTGATAGTTCATATTCCATCATCATTGATGGTCTAGGACATCATCATCCTCATCTTAACTGTTTTCATGTCCACTTTTCCATGGAGCTATTGAAGCAGGTTTTCAACAGCTGGATGCACCTCCTGTCACCAACCCTCACCTGTATCCAAATAAAGTGATATTTCCCATTTGTCAGACAGGTTTTCCCAGAATGACATTAAGTCTCCTTGTCTTGACATCACATCAAGTGTCCCCATACACAAGCAGTATCATTCATTTCCAATGTTCTGTGAAAACATATCAGGCCATGGGGAAATATTACCATGCTTGGAAACAGGGGAAGGCTAGAGACAGGAAGGACATCTGACCATAGAAATTCTGCCCTCGATAAACACCATCCAGCCCATGCAAACATGGAAAAATGGATGTTAAAAACCGTCATTGTTGGGTTAATAGATCACTATGTTACAGATGGTTTTGATCAAAACTAATTAGGGATTGACAATAACGATAAGCTGATACCCTTATCAAAAGCAATACACAACTGATAATGAATATTCCCAGTAGAAGAAACTTACCCATGATGCAATACAAACTGATAGTCTAGTTATTTCATTGCCATAAAATTGGCTTTCATCTCTATACTGAATATTATTAGTTTTATTAGAAGTTATAGGAATTCAAATCAAAGGAACGATGCTTTCATTCATCCTTGTTGAGCAGAAAGATAGATCTCCTATCAACATAGAATGTTTGTTAGTGTATTTGCCAATGTGAAGAATATACATATATGTATGTGCATATATATATAATATATATATATGTATGTGTATATATATGTATGTATATGAATATATATATGTATGTATATATATATATATATATGTACATATATATGTATATATATATATATGTACATATATATGTATATATATATATATGTACATATATATGTATATATATATATATGTACATATATATATGTATATATATATATGTACATATATATGTACATATATATGTTTATATATATATATGTACATATATATGTACATATATATGTATATATATATATATGTACATATATATGTATATATATATATATGTACATATATATGTACATATATATGTATATATATATATATGTACATATATATGTATATATATATATATGTACATATATATGTATATATATATATATGTACATATATATGTATATATATATATATGTACATATATATGTATATGTATATATATATATATGTACATATATATGTATATATATATATATATATATGTACATATATATGTAAATATATATGTATATATATATATATATATGTACATATATATGTATATATATATATATGTATATGTATATATATATATATATGTATATGTATATATATATATATATGTACATATATATGTATATATATATATATGTATATGTATATATATATATGTATATGTACATATATATGTATGCATACATATATATGTATGCATATATATATATGTATGCATATATATATATGTATGCATATATATATATATGTATGCATATATATATATGTATGCATATATATATATGTATATATATATATATATACATTTTTTTTTCTTCAGTCTGTCACCAGAATACAAAGCCATATGTTGTGGGCTACACTGTCTATTATCGTCTATTATAGTGTTAAATCTCCATTATTATACACAATATTTAAATGTATTTTTACAGAAGAGAAAAAAAAAATTGTAAACCTCTTATCTGTTCATTGATTACATAATTAATGCTGTCCATTTTTAGTAAATGAGGTGCCTATTGTTATTATTCACAATATAGACTACTCTTTCTCTCTCTTTCTCTCTCTCTCTCTTTCTCTCTCTCTCTCTCTCTCTCTCTCTCACTTACTCCTTCTGTTTCTCTCTTTCTCTCTCTCTCTCTCTCTCTCTCGAAATTATTACTTGCAATTATATCTACTTAACAAGTGTCTTGCCCTTGCATTTGTAATGCTATTGAATTCCATGTTTCATTTTACACAAGAAAGAAAAAAAGTAAATAAATAAATAAGACTTGATATGGTAACTCATTTTGTAAAGCTGACTACTTCTAAAGAAACCTCCTTCAAAGTTGTTCTTTGATGAGGTGCTCATGTTGTTGTTTTATTTCATTTAAGACATCACTTGTTTTTTTCTGATGGATGCTGCTCTCTGACAAGCAACCATGTTTGGAAGAGATGAAAGTAAACTTTATGGCAATGAAATAACAGCGCCATCCTTTACCATCGCTGCTGCTATGACTGCAATAACGGTCAGAGAGATGATTCTGGTGAACATTAAATGTAGTAGTATCATTGTCTCTTTATAACGTAAAGCATTTATGAAAGAATCCAGATTTGTATCACTGTGTCATTGACATGGAAATTCTAAAGCAGCACATTTATAGTTACCATATCAAGTATCAACAACACCCTGTATCAGGATTTGTAATTTTATTTAATATTTTGTTTTGTTTTTTTTTTTTTTTTTTTTTTTTTTTTGCTATTTAAAAATAAATATATGCTGTATTTGACTAATAGTTGATATTTAGTAGTATATGATTAGTATTAGGAGTTTGTTTGAAACCTGCCTTTGTTTTGTTTTTTATTATTCTATTTGTAATGACATTAAGCTTTAGTAGTTATTGTTCCCAAGAAATGCACGTTTACTGCAACATAAATACTCCCTCCTAATGTAGCTGCTATTTGTTCTTTATGCAAACTACCTCAAAAAACTTGGAAATGATACCTTAGAAAATAAAACAAATATTAAACCACTGCATGGGTAGAAAATGTAGTAGTATTTTACGCTATCTCTTAAAATCTAACTACTTTTTTCTGTCAATTGGAAGTGGGGTGAGCACCAGTACTCTAGTTGTCGGTGCTATTAATATCTTATCTTTTTATACGAGAGTAAATCAGGTGTCATTCTTATATTAGTTTATCGATTAAATTCTAGAAATTGAGTATTAGATTTTAGGAATGGATGCATTAGCTGTATTTCAGTTTGGCAGATGGAGATCTGCTATATAACTTCATGCGTGACATTTTAATATCATCAAAAGCAAACTGTCGAATAAAACCATCATTAACTTTGAGATTTGAAAACTACAAGTTTGCTCTTTTCAATTTGAGTAACAAAAACAAACATAGTGGAAGTTTAAAGATATAAAAGAATATAAAAAAAAAAAAGCAGAAGTTATGTTCCTTTTCTAAAGATGTGAGTTGCTGGGGGAAAATTACAAAATATAAATGGCTGATGAAGCTAGGATTCATTTGTCATAATTGTTCATGCAACCTCTTCATTAAGTACAATTAATATCGTTACTTTAGGTGTTCAATTGTTTTGAAGGTCTCTTTTTTTTTCCTTCCTTGCCTAAACAATAACTCTATAATAAGGTTCATTATATTCCTGCAGTGGTTCTATCTTCATCAAAGTCACTTAGTTTGAATTTGTTTCTTTTGTTATAATTCCCTCATAAAATTTATTCCAAAAAAAAAAATTGCAAACTCATTAGCTTTACTGTTTTCTTTTTCAGTGTAAAATTCAGTTTTTGTGAAAATTACTGTCTTTCTGTTATCTATTTTCATTTTTGTATTTACTTTTTAGTTCTTTAACATTCTTCTGATATTTATTCTTTAATTTTTAAATCTAGGACAATCCACTGGAGAATTTGAACACAGCCTTCGATGTTGCTGAGAAATACTTGGATATCCCCAGGATGTTGGATGCTGAAGGTAATTTTTCAATATAGATAAAAGTACTTTATAAAAGTACAATTGCAAAGCACACACACACGTGTGTATATGTATATATATATATATATATATGGAGCACAGTGCAGTTTTCAGACCTCTTGGACCCTAGCAATCCTACCACCCCATGCCACTATTCATTGGGAGAAATTTCCCCTAGTCAGATTCAGCTTCTCACACCTAACCTACAATGTCATTCTAAAATTATACAACCGCACCATTGAAATTTCCAAGCTGTTAGATAATGCATGATTAATTCGACACAGAGTGAATAAATAAGCTTTACATTAGACAGTAATCGGAATGCCGAAGGGTTAAATATCACTGTACAGGAATATATTTTATTCAAACCTACTTCGTGTGACTCTGTTCAGATCACTGGTTCTCAGCCAAATTTTTGATAGGATCTTCATACCTTTTGAATGTATCGAAAGATGGTTAAAATATTTTATGTATTGTAGGAGTATAACCAATTTATTGTGTGTAAATTTTAACAACAAAATCTTATATGGACCCCAGTTGAGAAACCCTGGTTTAAATTATTTAGTATGTTTAGTATTCTTTTAGTGACAGTGTATGAGTTAGTGCAGTGGTCCACAAAGGTAGTACTGTGGGTCCGTGAACATGTTAAGCTGACAGAATTTTCAGTATCCTGGGATCAGGGGGAAAACTCATTTAAATAAAAGGGGTCCTTGGTAGTGAAAAGGTTGGGAACCATTGACCTATTGGTTAGGGTGCTGGGTTCACAATAATAATAATGTCATGAGTTTGATTCCTGGACTAAGCATTTCATTTCTTGCTACTTCAGTTGACTTGGCTGAAAATGAGCCCCAGCCTAGCTGCCACATTCTGTATGTTCCACTGGGTTCAGGGATGGAAGGGCAAAATGCATGTCTATACTTGCTTGCAATTATAGGGCCTGCTGGCAGAATCATTAGAACGCAAAGACGGATGAAATGCTGTTCAGTATTTTACCTGGCGTGCTGAGTTCAAATTTTGCCTTTCATCCTTTTTGGGTCACTAGTTGAGTTCTGGGTTCAATGTAATCAACTAATCCCCTCCCCCGAAATTGCTGACTTTCTGCCAAAATATGAGGCCACTATTATTAGAACTTCAAAGGTGGCAAGCTGACAGAAGTGTTAGCATGCTGGGCATAACGCTTAATGGTATTTTGTCCAGTAGAGGTCGACTCTGCCTTTCGTCTTTTCAGGGTTCAACACTGGGGTTGATGTAATCAACTTATCCCCTCCCTAGAAAATTGTTGGCTTTGTGCCAAAGTTTGAAATCAGTTACGCAGCTACCGAAAAACAATTAACAAAAGCATGGTACATGCTTCAAGATCATACTCACTTATGAATGACTACTAGGGTTTCTTTTTTGTTTAGTTTTTTTTTTTTATATTTGTTTATTCTATTTTAGATCTTATCTCCTATTCAAATATGTTGACACTTTATATATATATATATATATATATATATATATATTTCTAATAATTATTTTACTTTCTTTTGACATTTGAATCGGTAGGAAGTCTGTGCCACCTACTTCTATCAGCTCTACCAATCTTAAAACTCTACCCTCTTACTTATCAACTGATTATAACCATGTTTACATATTTCTGCTTCAAGTAATTCCAAAATCATGTTTGCTTTCCTTCATGCCAACTTAAGAAAAAGTCCTTCCCAGTTTCTAAAAGGAAGCCAAAATAGCTTTCCTGTTAGAAGTCTATTAGAAGTTCTTGAGTGCTTCTATTACATTAATTATATTCACTTGTGTATTTTCTCAAAATGCTGGGTGTTTCAGCTTTTAACAAATCTAGCTACTGCTCTCTTCAGAGTCTAATTCCATTACTATATACTAATGGTTCCCAAAGTGGACAGTACTGCCCCCTTGGGGGTGGTGGAAAGATCCAGTGGGGTGTTGAAGGAAAGTGGGATGATAATGGGGTGGCTAAAATGGGGTGAGAGGTATAAAAAAAAATATTATGTTAATTAGGTTTAAGTTTTATTTGTGAAATGCAGTTGTTTTGAATTTGCTGCAGAAAGTGGCCTATATTTGTGGTAGGGAGGGAGAGGTAGGGCACTAGGAATTTTGCCCATGGAGAGGATTTTGCTGCAGTAACTGTCATGAAAGAGAAATTCTTCTTATAAACAATGTGTATGGACATTCTTAAATTATACTATGTGTGCTGGGTGCATTTTATGCTACTGGCACTAGAAAGGTTGTACCATGAGAAGAGGACAAAAGGATTTTTTCTGTCTTGTATCACTTCTTGTTTATTGTTACATCCCTCCTTGTCAGTAATGTGTGATAATAAAGCTTTCCGAGATGTTTGTAGAACAGCAATAGAACAATAGTCCTTAACTATACACCAACTCTCTATAGTAACAGGGTATATATTAGAATTTTAACATCACTATAAACAAAATTATTGATTTAGTTTGTTTAAAATTAAAAAAAAAAAAAACCTTGATTTCTCATCTAACCTTACAATGTAATAATATTAATTGTGGATTTTCTGTTTTCTTTGTTCATTTAACCAGCCATTCATATTTTCTCTCTCTTTCCTCTGATTTACAGATATGGTCAACTCAGTGAAGCCAGATGAAAGATCTGTCATGGCTTATGTGTCCTCTTACTACCACGCTTTCTCTGGTGCCCAACAGGTACAATCACTTCTTTTCTATTGACTTTCCACTAGCCCTTCTCCTCTTAATTACTCAACCAGTTACGTGAGTTAACCCAATCAGCTTTATTCTCTTGTCTTCATAAAAGATCAGCTTAGTTTGAAGGCAGCCGTAACATATTGTTTTGTCAATAATCCAGCACAAGCTGCCTGTTTATTTTATAGCTGACAAACACTTAGCATCTGTACAATATTTCCAGCATTGATCTTGTAGCCCTGTTTGCAGTTATAAATCTACTGCTAGTTTTCTGATTCCCCACTCCCTTTTAATGTTATTTAAAAGGTTCTTATAGAAAAAAAATATTCATAAGACACAGCCCTTCTTTTTTCTGCTTTTGATAAAGTAACACAGTTTGTTTATTTTTATTTAGAGTATGAAAGAAAAGGCTGCAGCCTGTTGCACATTACATTATGACATACATGTCATTGATTGCAGTACAATTACTCATGTGCGCATGTGAGTGTATGTAGTAATATTAGAAGCTGTAGATTGTATATACGAGATAAATACTGATGGCTGTCCTACTACATTAGCTTTGACATTGTGTATACTTTTACCATGTGTTTTCTTCTCATGCCATCCTCTGTGGCCTTCCTAACACCACCCTTTCTGTTACAGCAATGTGATTTTCCTGTCAGTATAATGATAAGAAAACCTCTCAAAGTCACATAGAATACAAAAGTGTATTCATTAAAATTATTGCAACCATTTTAATTTTTTAATTGGTACCGTTAATTTCTGGTTTAAATTTTATTTGATTTCTTCGATGTGCAAAAATGTTATGATGTGCAAAATCTTTCCGGCTCAACTAAAATACATCAGGACATTGAATTCTTGAGTATATATATAACATTAAAATAATTTGGATATATATCTCATGGAGTTTTATTTTTGAATATTATTATCTTGAAAATGCTTTGCAATGAACACAACACTATAATTGGCCATTTATGAACAAGAGCCTGTAAATTGTGCACAGTTCAAATAAATGCTTTGAAATATTTTGGCACAGTTTTCCTTTCTGAACTGGTTGCGTATGGGTATGCACATACACAATGGACTCCCCTGTCATAAACAACAAAAGAGGGTTCTGCAACTTCTTGTTGGCCTACTCAGAGGATTTGTTTGTGCCCTACATAAGTCCATTCCTCCCCGCCATCAAACATCACATTGCCACACATCAGATGCCAAAGTAATCACTGAGCAACATGAAAGAAAGTACTTTGCTCAAGAACACAACACACTGCCTGATCCAGGAATCGAAACCCCACTCTTGCAACCTAACCACTGAGCTACACATATGCATGTTCAGACAGACAAATTAATGGTAACATAGCTGTAGAATCCTGATACTCTTTAGTACATTTCTTAAACATAATTATCATTACTTGCTTGTTTAATGCTCTGAATTTTTTTATATGTAGGCTGAAACTGCTGCCAACAGAATTTGCAAGGTACTGAAGATCAATCAAGAAAATGAGAGGCTTATGGAAGAATACGAGAAACTTGCCAGTGATGTAAGTCATAAAAGAAACAACTTCTTCTTTGTCTATGTGTCACAGGATAGTATCTGTCAAGTTGGATCTGGTGAAACATAACAAAAGGATAAACTCTTCTTGATGGTTCTTTTTTTTTTTTTGTTTAAAACATTTGTGCACACTGACATGTTGAAAGCCCTTTGCTGTAGAGACTGTCTTGAAGGAGAAATTCTCCTTACAGACAATGTGTGTAAAAAACACACTACTGGGCTATAAATGAGGTCATTGAACCACAGGACATGTTTTTCTGCATTATCTTTATCAGTTATGGATACCAGATCTTGACAACTGATGCTGGTGTGTTTACATCCCCGTAACTTTGCGGTTTGGCAAAAGAGGCTGATTGAATAAGTACTAGGCTTACAACAAATAAATTTTGAGGTTGATTTGCTTGACTAAAGCCGGTGCTCCTGCATGGCCACAGTCAAATGACTGAAACAAGTAAAAGAATATATATATATATATATATATATATATATATATATATTTTTTTTTTTCTTTATTTAAATAGTTTTTTTTTTTGTATATTACTGCTTTAATAATCTAAAATTGAATAATAAATACTTGTTCATTTTTACTAACTTATTGCATCAGTTTTCTTTCCATTCTGTCATGAGTTGATTGGGTGTTTTATTGTCAGGTTAATAGGTTAAGTGCATAAATTGATAGAGCAAGGGCTTTATAGTTGATTACTTTCCTATATATATCAGTCAACCATGAAGTAGCATATGCTATTCTGTAAGCTAGATCTGTCAACCAACTTAACTTTCTCTTTTCACAAAGAGCTATTTCGTGGCCTCTGGATCATTAGCATTGTGCTTAGTATCTTAACCATACACTGTTACAAGTGAAAGTATAAAATATTATTGTAATTTATTACTAGTAATCATAGTAGTAGTAGTAGTAGTAGCGCATTGGATTGGTTATGGTTGTAGCAGTGAAACAAATTCTGCTGCATTGACTAATGAGAATGCTTGCTCTGGAACATACCTTTTAAACTGGGAAACAGCTTCAAGCAACTTTCAGAATGAACATATGTCATATTTTAGTGTCAGCCAAACTATTTGTGAAATGAAAATCAAGATCATTATCTCTAGTTGCTATTGTTGCTATGCCTACAACTATTTACTATTTAATGATTGTGAGACATTAAAGGGAATTGGTGAACTCTTTCCCAAACTAAAAACAAGTAAGCCATTGAGTTGTTCGTCAAGTTTTCTGTCTGCTCTACTGCTCTACTTAATGTGACACATTAGAGATAATAATCAGAAGAGATGCCAGTTTGCCACAGAATAAAGAAGTTGGTCATAAACAACTTCATGAATTCTTATTCTGGAAGATCATCATAAATTTTTATACCTCTGCCTCACTCGTTCCTACCCATCTTGAAGATCCACTCTGATACCTCGTTGCCTTTTTTTTCCCCCCTCACATTCCAGCTCCACTCTCCTGACCCTTTCTTCTAACATGTGAGCCATCAAGGAACCTGTTGTACTCCAGCCCTTTTCTCTCATATTTTACTCTTTTCTACTTATTCTCCTGGCATAAAGTTGCCTCTTCCCCCATTGCTCTCCTCTTAAGAGTTCACAGTCTTGCAAACTGCACGGTGGCTTGAAACTGGCACCTAGTAAAGTGGTTATCATTTTTGAAGGGCACCCATCTGTAAAAACTATGCCAAAACAGACACCAGAGCACACTGTCCTTGGGCCCATCAAATCCTGTCTAACCATCCAACCCATGTCAATATGGAATATGGACATTAAAACATGATGATGGTGTACGAGATTGTTTAATGTCCTTATCTTTCTCAAAGGGATGAGAAACAAAGCTGAAATGAGGTGGGTGCCATGCAGAGCAGGGTTGTGTGCTTAATAAGCTGACTTTTGCAACCATTTGGTTTGATTTTTGACAGTTGTTGGCCCATTGGAAACCTGTAATCAGCCACAGTAACACTTGTCGCTCACCAAAGTCAAAATGGAATATAAAATAAACAGGAATTGAAACTAGGTCACTGGCTAGTCAACTCCATACTTCCTCTTGCACTCGACATCAATAACTTTATACTTTAAACAGAAATTTGTGAGTGCATATATATGTATAAATGTGCTTGAACATATCATTTTTTAAGTTTTTTTTTTCTTTTCCTGTAGATATTCATGGTTTTTAATTTTAGAAATGAAGAAAATAACTTTTAAAATCATCTGCACAAATAACAAGTTAGAGAGACCTGCTTAAAACTAATTATTAATCAGTAGAAATGAGAGTAACACCTGTAGTTCACATTTAAATCTCTCTCTCCCCTCCCTCCCTTCCTCTGCAGAATCTCAAAACACGTTTTGAATAAATGTGTTTTAAACCAAATAAAATCATGTAGCTCTCCTTCTCTGCATAGAATATTCTAGTAAAAAAATATAAAATTCTAAATATATATTGTCTGGAGAAACTCTGTAAACAATGGGTTTTACACAAGTAATAAGAGTAACTCTATATCTAAAAATAACAACTTTACTATTATTATATCCTAATAAAACATTTTCATCTCGCCTTTTCCATTTGTGGTGCAACCAATTTCTTTTCCTAGCGTAAACAAGTTTTGCAAAAATCAACTTTTCTATATAAGCAGCCACGTTTACATAAGCCTAGCTAATGTCAAATCACTCCCAAAGGCAAATTCATTCATGTAGCCAGTTTTGATATCATTCAGTTTAAAAGAAGATGGAGGTGGTGGGGTGGTGGTGGTGGTGGTGGTGGAGAATAAGATACTAGTCAATCAGCAGTTAATTCTCTATGGCAGCAGTTTTTCAACCATAGAGGGAGCCACTCAGTTCCTATGGTTGTAGAATTGGCAGGATTACAATATGGCTCTTTATAAACTTATAACAATGAAAAAAATATAAAATAACCTCTTAAAATAAGATTTTAGACCAGTGATTCTTAACCTTTTTAATATTCATGCTAAATCCAAAACCTGGATTTTTTTAGGGGCCACACCAAAAAAAGTTAAACACAAGTCAATTTAAGAAAAATTTACTATATTTGTAGAGGGTAGACTGTCGAGGGTTGCATGCAGCCCTGGGAGCCATGGTTGAGAACTGCTGATTTAGAAACTTCGAGAGAATGTGAAATAATTTGTTTTTGGCATTGAACTCAAAGTAGATAGAACTATAAACAATAATTGGTAATTATTGGATATAAAAAGATGTCAAAAGCATTTTTAACCCCATATTTACACACTATTACTTATAGCTTTATTTACTTTAAGTTTCCTCGTTGAAAATGGATTTTCAACCTTTTAACAGTTCTGTCATAAAATTGACTGTAAATATAAGCTATTGCTAATGCCAGCATTAAAAAAAAAGATGTAAAATGGTTTTAGAATTTTGAGCTAGATGTGGGCAGTATCAACAGTTGCTTTAAGTATGGCATCATATGATGGCATTTATTCATAGGAAATTAGATACTACCTGACAAATTACTCTGTCACTTTTTCTAGCCATTCAAGTGGTTGTGGCTTGTACAGATGGATAAGTTTCATGAGTTTAACCCTTCAGCATTTTCGTATCCGACCCAAATAGTTCTACCTGTTGTGTGTTCAAACTGGCCAGATCTTGCCTCTCACACCAACCATACAATGTCATTCTAAAAATAAACAATCACATCATGAAAATCTTGAAGCTGTATTGCCTTTGACCGAGTAATCTAAATGCTAAAGGGTTAATTGTTCTTTCCTTTAGTTGTAGTTAAGGCTTTCAATATCTGTCTCTATCCAGATAGATTACCTGCCAATTAGCAAAAAAAAATTTTTTTAAGTAGTGGGGAAGGGGATAATGCAATCGACCTTCACTAAATTTAGTACAGTTTACCTTTTTTAAAAAAATTTTCAAACGATTGACCTTTCTCGTTCTATCTTTTCAGCTCCTTGCCTGGATCCGTAAAACTACTCCCTGGCTAGAAAATAGACACACAGATAACACTCTCCCTGGAACGCAGAAGAAGCTTGAAGAATTCCGAGATTATCGCCGTAAACATAAACCACCAAAGCTGGAAGATAAAGCCCGACTGGAAAACAGTTTTAACACCTTGCAGACACGCCTCCGACTCAGCAATCGTCCAGCCTATCTGCCTACTGAAGGCAAGACTGTTGGGGTAAGAATATCTCGTTAATATTTCCACTTTATTCTTTCACATTATTTTCTTCTTTCAAACTGCTTTGCAAGTATTTTATTATTCGTGTGTCTTTACGTTCTGAGTTCAAATTCCGCCAAGGTCGACTTTGCCTTTCATCCTTTCGGGGTCGATAAATTAAGTACCAGTTGCATACTGGGTTGATCTAATCGACTGCCCCTCCTCCCCAAGACTTTTGGGCCTTGTGCCAAGAGTAGAAAAGATTATTATTATTATTATTATTATTATTATTATTATTATTATTATCGTGGCCATTGCCAGTACCACCTGACTGGCCCTTGTGCCGGTGGCACATAAAAGCACTTACTACACTCTCGGATTGGTTGGCGTTAGGAAGGGCATCCAGCTGTAGAAACTCTGCCAAATCAGATTGGAGCCTGGTGCAGCCTTCTGGTTCACCAGTCCTCAGTCAAATTGTCCAACCCATGCTAGCATGGAAGACAGACGTTAAACGATGATGATGATTATTATTATTATTATTATTATTATTATTATTATTAATAATAATTATAAGATGGTAAGCTGGCAGAATTGTTAGCATGTCTGGTGAAGTGCTTAGTAGTTGTTCCATCTGCCACTACACTCTGAGTTCAAATTTCACCAGGGTCAACTTAACCTTTCATCCTTCCGGGCTTCAATAAAGTAAGTACCAGTTTACTGCTAGGGTCAATGTAATCGACTTAACCCCTCCTGCCAAATTTCAGGCCTTGTGCCTATAGGAGAAAGGATTATTATTATTAAGGACTGAGCTGGCTGAAGTGTTAGCACTCTGGACAAAGTGCTTAGCAGTATTTCGCCTGTCGCTTTGCCAAGGTCACCTTTGCCTTTCATCCTTTCGGGGTCGATAAATTAATTACCAGTGTAGGTCTGAGGTCGATGTAATCAACTAGTTCTCTCCTCCCAAATTTCAGGTGTTGCACCTTTAGTAGAAAGGATTATTTTTGTTATTATAAGTTGGCGAGATGGCAGAATCGTTAGCACTTCCTTCTTGACTATTCATGGGTCAGAGGGTTACGCAACATCAGTTACAGAGCACATGTGGTGCACCTTGTCCACCACCACTAGGTCTGGTTACTAATACTCTAGCATGTGCTCTGCTTGGATTGGGAAATCCCACAGGATTTTGCGGGTCTCCAACTCAGCCACTCTGTGTGGTTTGTGCTCACACCACACCTTGTACCTCTCTGTGGACCTCGCTTTGCACATAGTTTCCAATGTACCACTTTTGCTACCTCATCGTGTCACCACAACTTATAATGGTTTTGAGCAAGTCTGGGGCATTTGTTCACATTACAGGCAATGGTTTCGTCCACTCTATTACAAATGCAGCCCTGTGGAGACACTTGCTCTTTCTTAGAGTTGACCTTACATCATCATCATTATCATCATTACTGTATTAACCACCATTTCTCACATGTATAAAATTACAAATCCAAATTCAATAAACCATTTCATCAGAATTGTTCAATCTAAACTTCTATCCAATATAGATTTTATTGTTATAAAGAAAAGAGTTGAGTGTTGAGACTGACAATTCATGTTACTTCATTCAACAGCCTACAACCTCATTTCCTCAATTAAGTGACCTCCTTCAAAAACATTCTGTAAAATGCATGCATTTAGTAAGTTCCTACAGTGTCTCATATTCTTGGTTGAAGCTGCATCGATATAACAGAATGTTTTATCAGCCTCTCAGTCGTTTTAGAAATGCTTAAAGTCTGCTTTTTACATTCTGAATAACAATGGAATATCATCAGTAAAATGTCCACATTGCTTCTGACCCTTACAAACCAAAGAGTAAATAGCTTAAAGGAATCTTAACTATTATGAAAGGTTCCTTGCCAAGAATTGCTATGTACTGCATGAAGGATGAAATGGTGCAGATTATTCTTAATGACCTCTGTTTACACGATTCCCTTAATACCAACAGAGAGCAATGTTGAATTTAAGAAATTGCAATTTGCAGTCAGCCAAATTTTTATAATAGCCATTAGCACATCTCAAGGTTATTTGTTGATTTGCCAATATTGAACCCGCAAATAGAAATTAAAACTGGCAACACCTTTGTATGAACAGAATTTTGAAGTAACATAAACATTTTGGTAATGACTGCTAAAAACCATTGTCATTAAATATTTTATGTTGAATTCATTTTCAGTGTTTTCTATTTCCTTGTACTTTGTTCTTATTAAGTGTATTGATATGAATTTAGCAAAGGTAAAGTTTTTACCCCATTAAAAATATAACTAATGAATTATAAATCTATTATTAGCTCTTTGTTTTCTGTTATTTTTATATTAGGATATTGTCTTTGCATGGAAAGGTCTTGAGTCTGCAGAAAAAGGTTTCGAAGAATGGCTATTGTCTGAGCTGCAGAGGTAATGTTTATTTCCTTGTTATTTAATAAAGTTTTTGCTAAGCTCCACATTGTGGAACGAAGTTCTCAACAAGACTAGCATTTGGTTAATGTCAATTCAGTTAATGTATTAATGCTCTTGAAAAAGACACGAATGTCTCATCTTATCATTTCCATCCCCGAAATATTTATCAAGTTTTGTGCATACATAAAAATCTCAAAAAATGCTGCTTTGTTTTTCAGGTTGGAGAGACTGGACCATTTGGCCCAGAAATTCCGCCACAAGTGTAACATTCACGAAGAATGGGCTACAGGCAAGGACATCATGCTAGATGCACCTTTGCAGAAATGCAGTCTGCAAGAAATGAAGGTACTTTTTTTTTTCCCCACTACACCATCACATTTCCTCCTATATGTTCCTGATGAACATGTAAACATTAGTAACTTTTTAACTTCTATACAAGTCATTAAATTTAATAGTGAATTTAAATTGTATATATATTTGGACCTTTAGAATAATAATACTTCAGTTAACCTGATTGCAACTCTTCTTTGACTGAGATTTTTTTTCCATGGTTCCTTTTATGGAATGAGAATTCAAATGTCAAAATACTTGCTCCTGAAACATACTGAAGTCAGAAGTTTCGTCATTAGTATTAGAAGTTTCATTATGGTGATAGTATATAATGCCGACAAAACAGATGTAAAATAATGTGAGGAATTTAAAAATTTATGCAGATACATTGGATAATTAATAATTCCAATGAAAACAATATCTTGGATTGAAACAATTTTAATTGGTAGTTCTTTTTCTATGTCTGCCTTTAAGTTTCTTTGAATTCTCCCAACCTTTGATATACATAAACTGCTCATATTTTCTTTGTTTATTTAGCTCTTTCACCCATCTCTCTGTCATGAGATACACATCTCTTAAAGAACTCTTTGCCGCTATCACATCCATTGTATGTATTTTTCTATAATACTTTACTTTTCTTACGTCATTAGGCTTTGAAAAAGAAGCACGAAGCATTTGAGAGTGACCTTGCTGCACATCAGGACAGAGTGGAACAGATTGCTGCCATTGCACAAGAACTGAAGTAGGTTCTGATTACTTTTATTTGATGCTATTTCTGTGAGCTTACCCTAATTTACATATAGTACCAAACGGAAGGTTTTTCCAGGCAGTGTTTTATGGTTGGCTGCCGGAATGTACTGGACCTACTTTAAACTAGATTCTATACACACAGTGTAGATTAATAAAATGCTATTTGGTTTTATGCCAGGAAGAGAATGTAAGACAATTATAAGAGGAATATTTCGTTTGTTGGGTTTATTGGTGTGAGGGGAAGCTTTTGACGGGGTTCCACATGAAGAAATGATATGAGCATTGGGAGAGTTAGAAATGGAGAATTAGTTGTTTAAAGTAGCAATGACAAATGTATGAGAGAACACACAGTTATATGAATGAAGGACAGGAACAGTGATGAGTTTGAAGTGAAGGCTGGAGGACTCAAAGTGTTACTAATCTTATTGTTACTTGTAGTTGTGATAGAGGTACAGATGAGGAGTATAAAGGAAGATTTATGATGGATGATCTGGTGTTAATAGTCGAGAGTTTAAGTGTATTGAAGAAGGTGAATGAGAGGAAAGGATGTATGTGTCTTACAATTGCTGCTTGCTTATGAATGTCACAACATTCACACAGTGTTCCTGTTGGCCTTTGTTTCATACCTGCAAAGCCATGTGGAAAGGGAAATCTGTTCTTGAAAATCAGGTAGACTTTAGCATCAAGAAAGACATCCAGCTATAAAATAATTGCTGCAATAACATGTTTGTCTAACACATGCTAGCTTGGTAAAATGGACATAAGACAAGCAAATGGTTGTATGTGTGGAGGCAAAAGGTCTGAAAGGAAGTACTGAAAAGCAAAGAAAAAAGGTGATGGCTAATACAAAAATGTATGGTGAGATGGATGGCACAGGGGAGTTAGAGCGAACTTTTTTTACATGGACATGTACACTGGGTGGCTTCATTGAAAAGCGTAATAATATGAGAAGGTTATTAACTAATGGGGTCTAGGTTTGGCCTAGATTTTTTTCAATTAAATCTGTGTGGAGCCGGTTTCTTTAATAATGGTGGGATGCAACAAAAGACTTCATTAAGTAATCCTCTGCTGAAACTGTTGGCTTTCAACAATATAATACATCTCTATAATGTCGTGGTGTTACTTTAAACACTAATAACTGTAGCAACCACTTTATATTAGTCAGTAAGATTATTAAGTACTTGGGTGTCAAATTCTGCTTACACACACACACATGCAGAGGTGTAATGTAAGAAGTAGATTGTGTATTGGAAACTGATATTTTGGAAAAGTGAGTTCAGTCTTTCGTTGCATTACTACACAAAACAAAGTCTACTTCTTTTTTTTTTTTTTTTTTTCCTTACAACTTCTGTTACTTCTCTTAGGCACTTTTTTGTTGTTTTGTCTGGAACCCTATCAAACTAATATCTTAATTATTAGCACATGTTACTTTAATGAAGCTTAATGCACAGCTAATTTCGGGATATCTGTCATTCGACTTGTATAAAACACTGAGCTTTAAATAATAGTAGATTTAACTTGTAATTTTTAGTGTTTCATCAGGAGACACATAATATAAATACTAAGGACTACTACAAGTTAACTTAAATACCTGCACCAAGAGAAACCTCTCCCAGTTATTGAAATAGATAGAAGCCTCTCCCAGTTATTGAAATAGATAGAAGCCTCTCCCAACTATTGTCATATTTAAAACTCTTCATGATAATGAACACAATACAGGAGACCAGCTATTTGATTTCTTGAGTCAGGTGATCAGTTTCCTTTCAGTTGTTCTTTTTTTACAAATTTCATATCAGCTTCTTTATAAGACAACCACCACTACTACTACTACTACTACTACTACTACTACTATGATAATAGTCTGTTAGTGTTGGTTTGATTTTTAAATTACTATTGACGCTTCAAATTACTTGGTATACATTTTATCAAGCAAGCACGCAGTTTTCATTTCTTGTCCCTTAAACAATTGGTAGTAGGAGTGGGAGTTTCATTGAAGTGTCCATATTTTGTACCTAGGTCGAGTTAACCTGAACATTCCCATTTATAAGAATATCTTGGCTGCTAGGTTAACACTCCATTTACTGGGCATTACATACAACATTTCAATTACAGTAGCATATACAAAAGCATGATAACAAAGTAGTTAGAATGCAGGAATTCAAACAGTTATCATAATTATTCTGAATGCAGCACTCAGTACTCAGCTATGGTAGTATTCTCTAAGAATCTCTTTATTAAGTGTGCCTTACATCAGAATTATATGTTTAAGCACTAACATGTTCTATGTAACCTAAATGGTAAATGTAGATAATTCACTTAGGAATATTTAACTGTTTTTTTGTTTCTGTAATAAACAAAACACTGGTCATTTATCTTTCTATCATCATCATCATCATCATCATCGTTTAACGTCCGCTTTCCATGCTAGCATGGGTTGGACGAGATACAAGGAATGGTTAAATTTAAAGCTCCAAACCAAAGTTCTAAATAATTGCCATTATTACATAGGAAGGAATGAAAGAGTACTGGACTGTCTTGTACTGTTTAATTTCACATTGGCACTGATTTAGTAAACTATATTAATCCTTTAAAATGTTTGGCTTTGTGCCAATGTTAGAACCTTGCAAAGTTGTTCTGAGTTCACATATATATATATTATAAGTTAAGCGGTACAGGTCGTCATCGACTTACGACGATTGGCGCACCAGCTCCCAGCAGCAATAATAGTCCAGCTGAAATCTAATGGGTTTAATTTCTTAGAAATTAACCCATCTACGGATGATATCAGCTAACAAATATTTCCCCTAGGTTTGGTTATCAATCGCCACTGTTGGATGACTATCCTGTTATGGAGACATTGAAGTAACCTCATATTTGTTTATAAGATGACTGCTTGAGACTCTGAAATTTTTGACTAACACCAGTATATTAGTATAATACAGAATGCTGTGTGTGGCTTTTACCTGAGAATGTACTTTAAAAATGTAAAAATATAAAACAAAGCTATGTAGACCTATAGGCTGACTTACGACCAGTCAGTCAGAACCAATTGTGGTTGTAAGTCGTTGATGATTTGTATTTAAGAGAGAAGTGGAGAGAGAGAGAATGAGTAAAATGTCTGTATGATGTATATTGTGTACAGAACCTTGGCCTACTTTATCTAGCATCCTCTTTTCTCAGATGGTAGCGTGTAAATTGATGATGATTTGGGTACTATTTCTGGCAGGTCGAGAATAACATTTGTGATGTTTCTGCTCACTCAAACAACTACAAACTATTAGAAACTTTGAGCACAAACTAACACACACACAGACATACATGTGCTCACAGCTGTTTCCCATCTAATAACTTCCTGTGTATGTGTGTTGGCATGATTCAATGTACGTGTGTATGTGTCTGTTTTGACCAAAGTATACACACACACACACACACCATGTGTGTGTGCTCTCTCTCTTTTTCTGTATATTTTGTTGTTTTTCTATCAATTATTAGTGTAAGATAGAGTGATTGGCAAAAACACAAAATTGCTTTTTACTATGAATTTTCACTATAAAAATTTTTTACTTTAGTACATTGTCCTTGTGTGTGTGTGTAAGCATCTGTATGTGTTTGTGTGTATGTGTAGCATGCACACAAACATATCTGAAAGGTTAGTAACAGCACTCATTATGGTAAGAAACACGATTCACTGAGATGTGATGTTACTGGGTTGCTATTTTAAGGTGAGAATGACATCACTTCACTTGTGCCATACACTAAAAAAACTGGAAGGAAGTCCAAACAGTAACTGAGTTTCTTTATGTACTTGTTGATAACATAGATTTCTTTCACTTTTCCTAAATATTGTTTTATATTATTTCAGTGCCTTGAACTATCACGATGTGGTCACAGTTAACACCAGATGCCAGGTATGCATTATTTCTTACTTTCCATTTCTTAATATTTACATCTAAGTAATTGGGTTTAGTTGGGTCATTTGTTTGAAAGCATTGAGAGAACCATTCCAGGATTGCATCTAGTGAGTCCTAGTAATGTAATATAAGGATTCAACTGTGTTCCACATGACCAGTGTCCAGCCAGCTATGATCTTTCTTTCTTGGCCTGACTACTGACCGTCAACATGTCTTGTGTCCATCTCCCATGTTCCTGCCTTTAGGCTTTCACTTCATACACGCCAGTTCAATTTAAATCATTCTCAGTCGAAAGACGCCTGTTGTTATTTCTTGTTGTTTGTATTCATAATTCTGTACCATGTTTTCTGTTTTTGTTTGTTTGTTTGTTTTTGTCTTTGTTGCCGTACACATTCACTAGCTTTCTTACAAAGGAGTCTAATGCTCTTAGCTTAGACTTTTTGGGGGACAACCATTTGCATGACACCAGTATCTGTCATGACTGCAATTTTGCTCAGTTTGATGGGTCTTCTTCTCAAGCATGACATAATGTCAAAGGTCTTGGTCATTGTCTCTGCTCTGGTCATTGCCCAATATACATTTATATTATATGATATACATGTGACAATTTCACAGGAGAGTATCTGCCAAAGAATCCCAATTGTTTTGTGGGCATAATGAATCATTAAAATTAGACACCTAAATAAATTTTTAAATGTTTACTGGATCCCTATTCAAATTTATTGTGCCTTATGTTTGGCTGATGCAACCTTATATTCCCATTCACAATTCCAGTATTTATTTACTTCTTCCTTTTCCAGCAAATCTGTGATAACTGGGATGTCCTAGGAACATTAACCCAAAAGAGAAGACAAGAACTTGAAGTAAATATTTCATCATTTTTATTACCAACTTTTATTTTCAAATTCTGCTTTTTTTTTTCTTTTTTTTTTTTTTTTTTGTGGTGGCGGTTATCATTTTTGAAAGAATCACCGATAATATTAAATCTTTAAAGAAAATGTTATTCAGTTTATGTTAAAAATATTTTCCTAACATGCTGTCAGCCTCTGGGTGATACAAGTAAAAGTAAAGTTGTAAATATTTGACACTTATTGAAATTTTTCTGTGACTTTACTGTTGTTTTAACTCAGAATATTTTGTGTTGCAGCAAGCTGAGAGAGTATTGGAGAGAATTGATCAACTTCACCTTGAATTTGCTAAGAGAGCTGCTGTGAGTATTATTTTCTACTTTGTTGTATTAAAGTAAAAGGAACATTATCTGTTTCCAAACGAATTCACAATAAATCAGTAATGTTTTAATCATGTGACTGACCAAACTGTCAGATGTTCTTACACATCACTGGTCAACACATCACTGGTCACTTTGCATTGTTTTAGCCCTAAAATGATGTCATCCCACTGGCTGGGCAAACAAGCCAACATTCCCCACCGATCAGGAAGGGGACTGGGGCAAAGTGAAATGAAGTGTTTTGCTTAAGAACACAATGTGCTGCCCAGTCTGGGAATTGAACCCATGATCTAGTGATTGTGAATGCAACAACCTAACCACTTGGCCACATGCCTTCGCAATAGTTTGATACACATAAGAAATATTTCTCTCCATCAGTTTTTTTTCCTCTAATTTCTAATGATGATGATGATCATCATCATCATCATCGTTTAACGTCCGCCTTCCATGCTAGCATGGGTTGGACGATTTGACTGAGGACTGGTGAAACCGGATGGCAACACCAGGCTCCAATCTAATTTGGCAGAGTTTCTACAGCTGGATTAGATTGGAGCCTGGTGTTGCCATCCGGTTTCACCAGTCCTCAGTCAAATCGTCCAACCCGATCTATAGGCAAAAAATTATTCTAACATTTTACCGAGAGAAAAGCTTTGTATGCAGTATCCTTCAGCGTGCATAAGCCTTAGAAATATTGAAATAATTTTGGTTGTTGTTTCAAACAGTACCAAAAAGTATCTATTCCATATTATGAATATTATATGTATATTTGTATTCTATGCACTAGCAGTAGGCATGGAAATTCCACGGCTCATTTTGTGGTACAGTGTCAGCTGCAAACATCTCCTCACTTGCTAATAATATCCTGTCATTTCCTTCAAAATCCTCCAATTAATTTCTCGGAAATCTTGTCCATTCCCTTCACTCATGTTTTCTCTTCTAGCTTATGCAAAATATTCTCAACCTGTCATCATCATTCCTGTTTTGCCTTCTTTCTTGTTTAACAAGTTTCAGTCTTTTCCTGTTCACTTCAATTTCTTATAACTAATTGTATAATTTTTCTGTTGCAGCCATTTAACAACTGGATGGATGGTGCCAAAGAAGATTTAATGGACATGTTCATTGTCCACACCACAGAAGAAATCAGGGTAAGATTAATACAGTGCTCATACATCTATATATATATCAGTCGCAACTGATTTCTACTCCTCTGGTCCCTCTTCATGAGCCCTTAAACTTTTGCTTTTATATTCGATTTTATATTTTTCAAATGTGATACTTAAATTTCTCGAATATCATTTCTTTTATTTCCTAGGACCTTATCTGTGCCCATGAGACATTCAAAGAAACTTTGGGTGAAGCAGACAAAGAGTTGAATACGATTGTTTCTCTAGAAAACGATGCTAACCGCCTTGCTCAGGAGATTGGAATTGGTGTTCCAGAGAATCCATACACTACTCTTCATGTTAATGTAAGTGTCATCTCCAGCTCTTTTTGCTCTCTTTCCAATTCAGTAATGTAACTGGAGGGTTAAAACCTTTCTTGTTTCGAAATCATCTTACCTTCTTACATCAGTTATAAGCTCTTTTCACTGTGTGACCATGACCTTTCTATTCCCTAATTTAGTTTTCTAAGTCTACAAGAATAAAATTAGTTAAAGACTAGTTGATTTTATTTCCTACATACTTAACCATACATGCTATAGAGTAAATTCAGATCTCTCTTCCCCTTCATATTTGCCACATTTTAAGTAAAAAAAAATTCAGCTCTCTACTTTTGTCTGTCTATGTAGCCTGTTTGGATAGACTCAATCTACCTGTTGTTTGAATTCAGATCCCCGTCCCCTCGTCATATAATTAGTGTATCAAGCCGAGTAGAGTTTAGCTCTTTCTCTTCCTCCCTCAAGGTATCTCAATAAACATATTCTCAAGTCTACTCTCCAGAATGGTCTCTGGATTTTCTACCTCCAGCCTCACAGTAACTTGATAATTAAATGCAAATCTTCCTCTTCTGCACACTCACTTTCTCTCTCTCTCTTCCTTGGCATATGCTTTTCATATTCCCCCTCTCCCTTTCTCTCAGCATATGCCACATAGTTGCATGTCAATCATTTTCTAACTCACTTGAAATGAACAAGTTTGTCTTAAAGATAACTCTGTCTGTCCCCTGCAGGATATCACCCATAAGTGGTCTGAGGTGAGATCATTGGTACCACAGAGGCAACAGGTTCTCAAACAGGAAGAACAAAAGCAAATCAACAACGAACGTCTGCGACAACAGTTTGCTGCCAAGGCCAATGAAGTTGGTCAATGGATTGAGGTGCAACTAGACTCTGTAGCGTCCATCTGCGTCCAGTTGAGAACTTCCCTTGAAGACCAGCTCGCCAAGTTACAACAATATGACAAGGTTGTTGCTTCGTACAGACCAAACATGGATGAACTGGAGAAATATCACCAGGTGAGCTACAATTTTTCAACCATATCTCTGTGTGTGTGTGTGTGCATATGTGAATGAAGTGTAATGAGGAGAAATGAAATGTTGTTATGGCAAACTGGCAGAATCATCACAGTACTGGAAAAAATGTTTTGCAGTATTTCATCTGAGTTCAGATCCTGCCAAGGCCAAGTTTGCCTTTCATCCATCTGGGGAGGTTCATAAAATACGGTACAAATCAAATGAAATTAACTCCTTTTCCCCTCTAAATTGCTGGCCTGGTGCCTTAATCAGAAACCATTGTTAATTCCTCATGGTGAAATAATTTTGCCCTGTTATTGTAAATATAAACATTGTCTTATCCATATTCTTGTGGCAGTGATGGTAACATACTAGTATTGATGATGATGGTTTATTGGAGCAAATAATACCAGTTTTGAATGGAAAGTTGGTACTGGCTCTGATGACTGTTTTTGGTGGTGGTAGCGATGGGGGTATCATCATCATCATCATTTAACATCCATTGTCCATGTTGGTGTGGGCTGGACAGTTTGACTGGGGCCGGCATGCTGGAAGGCTGCACCAGATCCCAGTCTGATTTGGCATGGTTTTCGAAGGCTGGATGCCCTTCCTAACGTCAGCCACTCCAAGAGCGTAATGGGTGCTTTTACATGTCCCACAAGATGATTTTTTGTTGTGCATGTGCATGAAAATTTGCAAAATATGTGCAGATGCAATGAGTTAACTATTACTCAAATTTCTTCAACTGAAAAAAAAATTCAGTTTCATCTTGAAATCTTTGTGTGTGCACTGATTGCAAAATGTGTGCATGTGTACAAGTGCACAGCTTAGTGGGGACTGCTGTTCTAATAAAATCCTTTGTATTCTATTGATATAATATTAAATGTATTATTTAAGGTGGCAGAATTGTTAACATACAGGGCAAAATGCTTTGTGGAATTTCATCTGCTTTTACTTTTTGAGTTCAAATTCCACCAAGTTTGACTTTGCCTTTCATCCTTTAGGGGATTGATGTAATTGACTCATTCCCTCCCTCTGAAATTTTTGGCCTTGTGCCAAATTTGAAACCAATATTAAGTGTATTTTTTGTCTTCTGTCAGTTCTAATATATTTATTTATTTATGTATGTGTGTGTGTATACACACACACATACACGTATATGTACATATTGATATATTGGATTAGATTGCCCATGTTCAGCCCACTGCAAGATGAGGGCCTCAACATGTTCTCTCCCCCAGAGAATGGCTTGAGATGATTCTGGTTTCATGAGCCTAACCTGCCACACTGGCTTGACATGGCTTGGCAGAGGGATGCAGTTCTTTTCCTTGTACTCATCCCCAGTAGTAGTTAAGTCAGTTACACACACACACACATATATATATATATATATATATATATTTGTGTGTGTATCTTACGTAATATGTGTGTATATGAATATAGAAAGTGTATTTCCCAGTATTATCTCATAACATTAAGTAATAATGTTTGTTTTATCTTACAGCTTGTACAAGAGGCAATGATATTTGAGAACAGATATACACAGTATACTATGGAGGTACGTAACATTTTACTTATGTCTATCTCTCCCAGTCACATGATTGATCTGGTGCGGGGTGGTGTGGTGGAAATCAGTTTCCCATTTCTTTAGCATTATAAATGTATGAGGTGTAGTCAAAGAGTATCTGGCCTTTGGCCAAAAACAAGTAATATGAAAAAAACTCACCGTCTTGATTTAGTCTCCTTCAAAATATTCACTTTAGGAGTCTGCACACTTCTGCCAGCGTTCCTGCCTCTGCTGGAAACATTTCTGGAAATCACTTTTTGGGATGCTGTAGAGATGTGCTGTCGAATTTTGCTTAATGTCCCCTGTTGACTCAAATCTTCTCCCTTTAAGTGTTTTTTAGCTTTGGGAAGAGCCAAAAGTCTTATAGATCTATGTCTAGGGAGTAGGAAGCCTGACAAACAAGTGGTGTGTTTTGCTTGACGAGGAATGCTTGGATGATGTGGGTGGAATGAACTGAACTGACACATGGCCGATTCCAGCTTCGGCAAAAATCTCCTCAATAGTCACATGACAGTCTTCATAGACTATTCCTCGAACCTTTGCAATCATTTCGTCATTTCTGCTAGTTGAAGTTCTGCCACAACATGGCTCACTGTCCACTGAGGCGCAACCATTTTTGAACCGGTTGTACCACTCCTTTATTTGTGTTTTCCCCATAACATCATTTCCAAAAGCCTTCTGAATCTTCTTGATAGCCTGGGCTTTTGCGTATCACGAAGTTTACGACAGAATTTGATACAGTATCTTGCCTCGACGCACTCAGTCATCTTAACTCAGAAAGAAAAATTACACAGCACACTCTTGACGTCTGTACTCAACACATCACTGTGGGCGAATTGCACTACCTACAGGCATTTTTGTGCATGCTCAGAAGGACATGGCTACCTAATACCCATGCAGATTTTATTTGTGCATTGTTATTTTGTGCAAAAAAAATCAAGGTCGGATACCTTTTGACTACACCTCGTAATATTATATGAATGTATAGTGTCTCAGTTTATTGATAGCATTCTTCTCTGGTGATATTTATTTTTGTTTTCCCTTTATTTCTAGACTTTACGTGTTGGATGGGAGCAGTTATTGACTGCCATTGCCAGAAACATCAACGAAGTCGAAAACCAGGTAATTTTTTCATCTTTTTTTTTTTTTCATCTGTAAGTTGAGCAATGAGAACAATAGGTTCTTCCAATGTTTATGTTTCGAAGCTCAAGCAAGGAACCAGTCTGTTTTTATGCTAATCAGAAGAAGCAGTTAGTGGAGAATATATACAGGGTGTCCACAAAGTCTGGGTACATGTAGTAAATAAAATCATAACATAAACGATTAAATATAAGAAATAATAATTTCTTAAAGTATGTGTTAAGCCCCATGTGGGTACATGTAGTAAATAAAATCATAACATAAACAATTGAATATAAGAAGAAGTATGTGTTAATCCCCATGTACCCAGACTTTGTGGACACCCTGTATATAAACACAGCCATTAAAGATTTCATTCCCTGGATAATGTTCTGAGTTCTGAATCCTACCAAACTCAGCTCCGCTTTTTGTCCCTCTGAGGCCAAGTAGTAGGTCAATATGATCGACTGCTTTCTTCTCATTGAAACAACTGACCTTGTGACTTGACTGAAATATTTCTTTTGTTCAAATATATTCTGCAAATTTGATTGGGAGGAGAGGTCATCGTAAAGTTATTTTAATTTTTATAACATCATTTCATTAACACGTTAACTGCCACACTTACCACTGGTGCTTGATTGCAAACTTCATACAACCACCATATTGAACCACCGGTGGTATATCTTCATAATTTGAGAAAATATTTTATTCTGTGTCTTTGACATGGTTTCAAGGATATTTAAATAACATGAGCGCTACATATGAAATATTGTGAAAATGCAAAACAAATTGCATTTCCTTGTAATTAAAGATTATGCAGAACAGGCAGTGGCAGGTAATGAGTTAAGAATACTTTTATTGTCTTTGATATATTGTTTTTTTTTTTGACTCCTCCTGTTTCTGTTATTCTATTCTTCCCTAATGCAATACAATGTTTTTTTTTTTCTGTAGATTCTTACCAGAGATTCAAAGGGTATCAGTGAAGACCAGATGAATGAGTTCCGTATGTCATTTAATCATTTTGACAAAACTCGTAGCAGGAGACTTGAACCGAAAGAATTCAAAGCATGTCTTGTTAGTTTGGGTTACAAAATCAGAGATGATAAACAGGTAAGTTTTCTTTTGGTTCCTTTACAAGAGGAAAAGTTAATATGATTCTACTCCATCACCTGTTAATGCAAGTAAGTGTTGAGCTGTTTTATTCTTGAGACATGAATTATTCCTAATCTTTGAGAATAATTTCCAATGAATAGACAGGCTAACAGCAGCAGGAAATTTAACTTTTGTTGGGTTGATTGCTTTACAGATATCTAAATCTTTTTTATATCAACCCCATCTAAGAGTACTCCTGGTTCTTAGATACAAAATTCATGTTTTTAACCCTTTAGCATTCAGATTATTCTGTCAAATGTAATAGCTTTTTATTCACATTGTTTTGAATAATCATAAATTATCTCATAGCTTTGAGAGATCAATGATGTGATTGTTTACTTTTAGAATGACATTGTTGGGTAGGTGAGAGAAACTGGATTTGGCCAGTTTGAACATACAATAAGTAGAATATTTGGGCCAGATGTGGCTGGTTTTAATGGTAACGGGTCAAAGGGATTTACTTCAAAATCACCCAGAAATTTCTTGTTATGTTTCAAAACATCAGCTTAATAATAAGTTATTCTGCTGAATTTATCATTATTTTTTAAGTTAATTTAAACAAAGGCTGTGTATTTCAACAGAAATATGGTTTTAAAAAAAAGTGGGGGGGGTGCTCATATTTCACTTGGTGAAGGACCCAACCATATCTCATACACTGATTTCTGTTATAGAGGTTGGAGTAAGTATCATACCAATGTTTGATGAGTTTTAAATCATTTCAACAAATAATAATAATAATTATTGTTGTTATTATTATTATTATCTACACTGCCAAAAGTATACAATTTCAATGGAAATGTGAAGAAGGGTTAAGCAAAATGATGGCTGGGGAGATTTGAAAACGTATGTTACTTAAGAGTATCCTGTACAATCTGGCTATGAGAAAGAGTGTCGATTGTTTGGAACATAAATGGAAGGGTCAGTTTGGTTTTTAATTTTCCTGTTCTTTTACATATGTTAAAGCTAGCACTGTGATTGAAATCAAACTGTTTAGTATTGGCATTTTGACATTATTAGATAGTAGTTTGATGATTATTAATAAAACATGTCTGAAATACTTTGAGAGAGGGCAAAGCTAACATGGCTGTTGATTTTGTAAGTAAATAGTTAAAGGGAGCCATATCTAATATCCATTTCCTTTCTTCAAGATATTAAAAAAAAAAGAAGTCCAAGAACGGCTATTACTTTAATGGGGATTCTATGATTTATCTAGTTTGGTATTCTGATAAATTGTCGAAAACTAACATAACAAATTCACTTTTGATCTTCCCTCCACCTCATTGTAGGAGACATTTATTTCTTACATACAAGACATCATTTAACCAATTACTTTTTTTTCTTTTCATCAGGGTGAGACTGACTTCCAACGAATTATGTCTATAGTTGACCCGAATGGCTCTGGTTACATTACCTTTGATGCTTTCTTAGACTTCATGACAAGAGAAACAGCAGATACTGACACTGCAGAACAAGTTATGCAATCTTTCAAGATCTTAGCTGGTGACAAAGTGAGTGATTATTTCTAACACAACAAATCCTGTCATTGTATTAAAATCTATTTCAATCTGTATACCATGTTTGATGGCATCTAAAACATATTCTGTTTTTTATCTAAAGAAACATCTCTAAAACTCACCTCAAATGCTATATGCAAAGTTGGATTCCCCATAAGCAAATTTTGTCCCTGTTTTAATGCACTAAAAACTGTATTTCCTGAATATGTGCTGCTGAAATTAGGATGTGTCTCTGTGTTTTTTTGATGCCATCAACAATGGTAATACTGATCGGTCATTTTTGATAGTAAATTGGTTCTCATGTCCATCTGATCTTATTCTGTAATCAACGTGATTTCATTGTATATTTACATTATTTACATTCGACGGATATTTGTCCTTGCAAATATCTCCTTTGAGTAAAACCACCAATAGAAGAGAATATGACCAAAGACTGTGTGTGCTCCATCCTATGCAGCTGCGGTAGGTCATACAAAGGCGAAACATGCCGCCCCCTCAAAATAAGGGTAGACGAACATCGCAAAGCTGTGACACAAGGAGATATTGATAAATCAGGTATAGCTGATCATATATGGAAAAATGGAGAGACCCCCCCCCTCCCCGTGAGATGAAGTTAAAATAATAAACAGAGAATACCACTGGAAAATAAGAAAACTAAAAGAAGCAGCACATATGCTAGGACACAACAACATCCTAAGCAGATATGAGCAGCATATGTGAACCGGTATTAAGGAAGGCTAGGAAAATATTAAATTTATAAGCCGTAAAATTCACTCCATAATTGCCCATGGGCATATGGCATAGTTGTTAAGAGCATGGGCTACTAACCCCAACATTCCGAGTTCGATTCCAAGCAGTGACCTGAACAATAACAATAATAATAATAATAATAACATTGAAAATTACCTTAGGAATGAGAACCCAGGTTCGAAATTTCCCTCAGACACCTGAAGAAAGCTGGAGGGTATATCAGCTGAAACATGTTAACAACAAACAAGATGAGGACAAATATCCGTCGAATGTAAATAATGTACATAATTCCTCATCTCTTAGATATAGAACTTCATTGTATATTGTCTAATAATTTGCTTGATTTTTGTTTTTCAGAACTATATTACTGCCCAAATTCTACGTCAAGAATTACCACCAGAACAAGCTGAATACTGTATCCAACGGATGGCACCTTACACAGGTCATGATGGTGCTCCTGGAGCACTTGACTACATGTCCTTCTCAACAGCCCTTTATGGTGAAAGTGACCTCTAAGTTTACTGAACTCTCTATGATCCCTTCTTTACCTCCTCTCACTTTAACTGCTATGATCTCTCTCTCTCTCTCTCCTTCTGTCTGTCTGTCTCTCTCTTTTTCTCTCTCTCTCTCTTTCTCTATCTGTCTCCTTTTCTTCTTTCTCCCTTGCTTTTGGCTGTGTAGTTGTGAGTTGTCACCAGCAATCTGAAACAAACCATCTGACAGACAAACTGTGTGAAATTAATTGTTTGGCAATCAATGACCAACACAAGATAATGAACTCGTGCTGCACACTTACAAGACATAAGTCAAAGCAGTGGATGTTGTGATAAAAACCAGTGTGGAAAATACCATTTTTTTATATCAATTCATGCTGAAATATAATAATAATAATAACAACAACAACAACAAGAACAACAACACTGACACATTCAATATTCTTTTGCCCTCTTCCTGCAACCTGAAATGAACCAAATTACTTTCCTTCCATTAATGACAAAAGAAGACAACAGAAAACAACAACAACACCAACAACAACAAACACTCTAGCAACATTTTAACATTCAGATTGTATTTTTGTATCTCTTTACAAATGCCAATCCTTTACTGTGTGTAGCTTATTTCCTGTCTTAATTGCTAAAATGAAATACATATATTTAATTACTATTTGACAGATTTTGATTTTGTTAACATTGACTCTCATGAACACTACTACTACTACTACTACTACTACTACTACAACTACTACAATTATCAACTACAACAGTTGCCAAATTGGTAACTGTTTCTGCAATTCAGACTCTAACAACTATTTGGGAGACAATGATAGCAGCATTGGTGCTAGGAGGGTGTGACTTCGGGCAGTAACGATATGGTTCAGTCACTGATTTGCTACCCTCATTATTAAAAGTCTGATAATAGCTGCCAGCTTAGAGAAATAGTTTGGTTCAACTCAACTTCTGCTGGCAGATTCCCACAGTTGATTTGTCTTCAATAGATTCTAAGATGTACTTCTCTACTAAATAGGATCACTGCTAACTAATAGCAAAAATGTAGTAAATTAATTTTGTTTCTCTCCTTTTATATAATACATATATATATATATATATATATATATGTCCTGATATCTTTTCTTCCTACATTGTTTTGTGAAGCAGTTATCAGGATTTTCTCGTGTCTCTCATAAAGAAGTTGTGAGAGTTCTCGTCTGTCTTCCATGAAGAAAACTCATCAGAGCTCATCTCTTTCTTGCCCTCCATTTAGCAGAATTCTTACAAAATACGAAAGAGATAGGTTTAATTTTCTGATATAGAAGAAGAAAAATGTGTTGATTTAATAGTGTCAATATTTACTACTGATTTCTAGTGTAGCTAACTTTCTTACTCATCCTAAGCACATTTAGCTGTGGCTCTGCTTGTCTGGTATATGTCTTGAGGAAAATAAATGGCCCTTTTAATCTAATAAAAAAGGACTCTGTTATCAATAGTGGATGTCCTAACAGACAAACATTATTACCAACTGGGACTGGACACCATTTGTACTGCAATGGCAGCTGTGTTGCACCAACAGAAGAAATAATTACAGATTTACAAAGAAATGTTTCCTTTGGGTCGTTTCTTCAGCACTGATTAATGTGCACGTATGTGTGTGTGTGTATATATTTATGTGTGTGTATGTATATGTGTGCGTGTGTATATGTATTTATGCATGTATGTATATACACACAAACCCGCTCACATTTTTCAGTTGGAAATGGTTTTCCTAAGTGATTATTTGAAAAAAAAAGAAAAATACAATCTGTCTACTTTGTGTCAATCTGCTACCCACTGGTTGCTAACATTTATAACAGTACATCGTATTATTCTCTACCTATAGCCCTGTCTGACCATCTTCTGTCTCTTACGCAGGAAATGTTCAGTGTTTACTAACATCAAGTGGAGAAAAAATACAGATATAAAATGATTTGGAGGAAGTTTTTGGTTCATTCTCTTTTCAATTTTATTTATTTTTATATCTTTTTAATGAAGGGATTTTTTTTTTTTTTTTTTTTTTTCTTGTTTTGTGTGAGTGTGTTCATTTGGGATTCAGCCATCCCATGGCTGGGTAGTTAATAGTGGAGGAATGCCTACCAGTTCAGTTCCATTCTTTGACCATCAAACAGGTCATAACTTTTGGCATTCTGTTTGTCTCTCTTTATAAGAAAGCTTCCTCTTATCAGCCTTCAACTAAATCGTACACGGAAGGCTAAACTCAGTCAATATGTAAAAAATGGAAAAAGCAGTACTGCTCTTTAAACCTTGTTTATTTTATTTTATATAAATATATATCTATATATATATTTTTTTTTTCGTAAGTCACCGAACGTCTACTGCCAACATCATCATCATGCCTCATCAAATGTGATTGACACTCACAGTTAGGGAGAGAGATGAGGACGGCTGTTTAGAAGAGCAAAATATATCACTGATTGAAATGATAGGGAAACAACTGTGACCCTTAGACTTCTTCATTTTTGTTGTCGAAACAAGTTTCCATCTGTTGTTGATCTTTGAGTTCTCAGTATGGAGCAGTTTATGAGAGGCAAGCAGAAATGATGGGTGATTCCAACCTATTTTGATAAATGCTACAACTTGTATTTTTCTAAGCTGACAAACACAGAAATGAAATAAAATAAAATAAAATGAAATTTTAAAAAATTATTTTGAACTTTATTATCAACAATTTTGGTATTCAAAACCCTGGTGCTAACCCATAGCATGGACGACTGGACGGCTGGCTTTTCAATAGAAGCCATATCTGATGGTCACTTTGCTTTTTGCTTGCACACAGAATCATGCCCTGTTGGTAAAATTCTTTCTTTTTTTTCCCCCCCTTTTTTTTTTAAACAAAAAAAAAAATAAAAGAAGTAAAACAAAAATGCTGAAATTTAATTCTTGCCTCCTTTTCTTCCATGATGATTCTCTGACATAATTGAAATAACTGCAGTATTCTTAAAGATTACTGATCAAACTCATCTTTGTCTTTGGAAGTGTTTTTTATTTTCATTTTTTTTTTTTTTCTTAAAGCTCAAATAAGATTTGAACAAGCAAGAATGTGTAAGAATTCAATCAAATATGTACCTACGTATCTGTGTGTATGTGCATTTGTGCGTGTATGTGTATTCATAGTCAAAGATGAATGTATCTCTTGCGTTTTGTACGCGTGAATGTGTGGACACAGACACACAACCACACACACGTGCATATATATATATATATGTATGTATGTGTAAATTTGTTTTATCATTGGATTGATATTTCAGTTGGATACATTTTCCAACTGCTGTCCTATTTTTGACTTACTCTGGCAGCAGATGTATGACTGTTAGTCTGTGAAGATGGAATGATTGCATGTGTGAATGAGAAAAGGATGCATCTACATAAGATTTTATCAATTATTACCATCCGTTCCCTACTATTTGTTTCCATATAGTCCTGGAAATGTGTGCACAGTGTCTTCATTGTACATACATACAACTGTACATATATATATATATATATATATATATATATATATATATATGTCATTGTTTTTCGTGTTTTTAAGTTACCATATTGGTCATGGAGGAACTATTTAAATATATACATATATATATATATATGTATATATATATATATTGGAAAATGAAAATTTATTATTATTCTGTTGTCAAATAAAATTTAATTTCAGTTTTAACTATAAAAACTTTGTTATTTCCATAATGATGCTGGCCTTCGTGTGTTAATAATAATCCTCTTCTCTCATTATTTTATATTATTAACTGATGAAGTCTACTACCGGTCTTTTCCAAATTATTATTTCATTGTTTACTTTATTCTAAACTAAAATTTAAAAAAATCTAATTAAATTAAATTAAAATTACATTAAATCGACCGAATCCAATATATGCTCTTCTATTTTTATTTATTAATTTATTATTTATATTTTTGATAATTTTTTTTTTTTTTTTTACTTTTCCTCAATTATCTTTACAAGAAATAATTTCTTTTATTATTATTATTATTATTATTATTATTATTATTATTATTATTATTATTATCACCATCATCATTGCAGTAAGATGGCAGAATCATTAGTATTTTGGACAAAATGCTTGACAGCATTTTTCGCAGCTCTTCATATTCTGAGTTCAAATTCCACTGAAGTTAACTTGGCCTTTCATCCTTTTGGAGTTGATAAAATGAGCAGCTCTTGAATGCTGGGGGGTCAGTGTAATTGACTTACCCTCTCTGTCAAAATTGTTGGCCTTGTGCCTTTAGTAGAAAGGATTATTATTATTATTACTAGCTGAACTCGTGCCATCAAATATGAAGGTTAATGGTAGTATTTTATATATAAATAAGGTACATAATAATCACAGATACAAACATTCACATACTTCCCTTGTACATGCACACACACACATATATTCACATGAAGTTGAAACGCTGTTTGAGTTTTTCTTTTCAGCATTGACTGTTCACCATTGCACACACACACATTCACATACCTCCCTTTTACATACACACACAGTTGAAGTGGTCCTGCTACCAGTTTGCCTTCACCCCTTCCTTTCTCATTCATATGTTGTGATGGAGAAAAACACAAGAGTATTATTATTAGTAGTAGTAGTAGTAGTAAGAAGATAGCAAACTGGCAGTCATTAAAAAAATTGGACAAAATGCTTAGCAGCATTTCTTTTAACTCTTGACATTATGAGTTCAAATTCTACGGTCAACTTTCGTCTTTCGTCCCTTCAGGGTCGCTATAAAATAAGCACCAATTGAGCACTGGGGTTGCTGTAATTGATTGACCCCCCAACTCCCTGCTAAAATCACTGGACCTGCCTGAATATTTCTAATAATTACTATCTATATTGATTTCAAATTTTGACACAAGGCCACAAAGTTCAGGGTTGTGGGTAGGTCAATTACCCCCTACTCTGAACTGATGTGAGTCGATTACATCCACTCCCGTGCTCATCTCGTACTTATTGCATCGATTATGAAAGGTTGAAATGCAAAGTCGACCTTGGCAGGATTTGAACTCAGAAAAAAAGACGGACAAAATGCTGTTAAGCCATCTACTCAGTGTGCTAATGATTCTGTCAGCTCACTGTCTTACAGTCATTATTAATATTAATAAGGAAACGAAGGTGGCAAGCTGGCCGAATCGTTAGAACACCAATCAAAATGCTTAGAGATATTTCATCCATCTGAGTTCAAATCGTGCCGTGGTCAGCTTCGTCTTTCATCCTTTCAAGGTCAATAAAATACCAGTCAAGTATTGAGGTCTACATAATCAACTTAACTCTCCTCCCATTAAAATTGCTAAAATGAGTGGTTGTGTGGTAAGTAGCTTGCTTACCAACCACATGGCTCCAGGTTCATTCCCACTGCATGGCACCTTGGGCAAGTGTCTTCTACTATAGACTCTGGCTGACCAAAGCCTTGTAAATGGATTTGGTAGACGGAAACTGAAAGAAATCCATCGTATATATATATATATATATATATATATATGTATGTATGTATGTGTGTATATGTTTGTGTCTGTGTTTGTCCCCCCCAACATCGTTTGACAACTGATACTGGTGTGTTAAGGTCCCCGTAACTTAGTGGTTCGGCAAAAGAGACTGATAGAATAGGTACTAGGCTTACAAAGAATAAGTCCTGGGGTCGATTTGCTCGACTAAAGGCGGTGCTCCAGCATGGCCACAGTCAAATGGCTGAAACAAGTAAAAGAGAAGTACTTATTATCCACATTCCTAGCATTGTAATGTGACTGATGTGTAACGTTTCCTGAAAGTCAATGGGTAAAACTGAGACCTTCAAACAACTGCTTGTGATGACTGAATTGCTTCTTTCTAGATCAATCTTATAACATTAAGATAGAAAATATATATATAGATATATATATATGTGTGCAGATGTGGTAAGAAGCTTGCTTCCCAACCGCATGGTTTCGGGTTCAGTCCCACTGCGTGGCACCTTGGGCAAGTGTCTTCCATTATAGCCTCAGGCTGACCAAAGCCTTATGAGTGGATTTGGTAGATGGAAACTGAAAGAAGCCCATCATATATATATATATGTCTGTGTTTGTCTCCCACCATCACCTGACAACTGATGTTGGTGTGTTTACATCCCCATAACGTCACAGTTTGGCAAAAGGGACTGATACAATAAGTACTGGGCTTACAAAGAATAAGTCCTAGGATCGATTTGTTTGACTAAAGACGGTGCTCCAGCATGGTCACAGTCAAATAACTGAAACAAGCAAAATAATACGTGTGTATATATATATATATATATATATATATATATATATATATTGCAGCGTGGAAGGTGTTTATAAGCCATTTAAAATAACACACAAAAACCGTTAGATTCATATATATATATTACAAATTAAAAATTAAAATAAACATAATCCTGCATTACTTGTTGCCACACGTAAAGCTAAGTTTTCCTCCATATCTGTTTCAAGACAAGTGTTAGTGTCAAAGCTATAAAACATGCTCAGACATGATTTTTATGGACAACAAACACCAGATCTTTCTCTTGAGCTTTTACTGTGTTAGGTTTAACCTGAATGGTTTGAAGTGGAAGGTAGGTGGTGGGGGCAGATTTGCTGAGCAGAAATCAACCTGTTGCTTGATATTGAGTATTAATGCGAAGATAATAACCTCTTTGTTCATTATTTACATTGGACGGATATGTGACTTCATCTTGTTTGTTGTTACCACAACATTTCGGCTGATTTACTCTCCGTCCTTCATCAGGTGTCCTGGTAGGCTTTTGAACCCAACCCTGGGTTCTCATTCCTAAAGTATCTTTCAATGTTATTATTATTATTATTCACGTCGTGCGGGTGACACGTAAAAGCACCCACTACACTCTCTGAGTGGTTGGCGTTAGGAAGGGCATTCAGCCGTAGTAACTCTGCCAAATCAGATTGGAGCCTGGTGTAGCCATCTGGTTTCACCAGTCCTCAGTCAAATCGTCCAACCCATGCTAGCATGGAAAGCTGACGTTAAAGGACGATGATGATGATTATTATTGTTGTTGTTGTTATTGTTCAAGTCACTGCTTGGAATCGAACTCGGAATCTTGGAGTTAGTAGCCTGCGCTCTTAACCACTATGCCATATGCTCATTCCAAGCAGTGACCTGAACAATGACAATAATAATAATAATAATAATAACAATATCGCAAAATGCCTTGGGAATGAGAACCCAGGTTCAAAATTTCCCCAAGACACCTGAAGAAGGCTGGAGGGTATATCAGCCAAAACGTTGTATTAACAACAAACAAGATGAGGACAAATATCCGTCAAATGTAAATATGAACCCATGTTGGGGTGGAAAATTATACTCTATTTTTGTTTTACTTGTTTCAGTCAATAGTCTGTGGCCATGCTGGGGCACTGTCTTGAAGTATTTTCATTTGAATGAACTGACTCTAGTACTTATTTTTTCTAAGCCTGGTACTTATTCTATCGGTTTCTTTTGCCGAACTGCTAAGTTACAGGAACATACACCTACACCAGTTATCAAGCGGTGGTGGCAGACAAACACACACATGTATACATGATGGGCTTCTTTCAGTTTCCATCTACCAAATCCACTCACAAGGCTTTGGTTACCACTCAGACATGGCTTGCACCTATCTCCAGGAATGGAATATCATCTTAACCCTTTGTGCCTGTGAATACACTTGAGAATGCATGATTTCATTTGACTAAAGCCCTGAAAGGTACAAAAGTATGTGGCCACATATTTTTGTGTTTATGACCAAAAATAATGATGTTTCAATTGATTAGAAAGCTATAACCCTAGAAGATACAAAAAGCAGGTGGCCAGTGGTTTTGTGTTTACTCACTGTGTGTGTGTGTGTGTGTGTGTATCTTAGTAGCATTGCTTTACTCATTGTCTGCCACCAAGCCTAGTATGTGCACTCATTCTGAATTTATGTTAACTGTCTCACCCCATCTCTCTATATACAATGTGTGTATAGCATGACTAGAGAAATCAAATAACCAGCATTTATATTAGCTGCTATTATTATTATTATTATCATTATTATATACATATACAGTGGCAGAACCATTAACGAATTGGTCAGAATGCTCGGTAGCGTTTCATCTTCATCTTTACATTCTGCACTCAAATTTCTGTCAATGTCGACTTTGCCTTTCAGGGTAAAAAAAAAAAGTAGCGATCAAATACTGGGGTAAATGTAATCACCTTCCCCCTCCCCTCAAAAAAACTGCTGGCTCTATGCCAAAATTTGAAATTATTGTTATAGAGAGATTTTGTCTTTATAAAACCATATTGCTTTGGGTTATTTCTCAAATTATCCAAACAACCAAAGGAATCCAACCATTGACAAACCAGCTGGCAGTGGTAGAAGGTTTACCAGCCTTTCCTTCTGCAATTGTAGAAATTCTAACACTAGTTTCATTTTTTCATTCTGATATCAAAGCAGATGAGCAGATGAAAATGGGAACCCCTAATCACAAGCTGTTGAGCATTTGCATGTATTTACCATAGAAGTCTGTGGAAAGTACAAATTGTACAAACAAGATTGGGTGTTAGTATAGTATGTGGTCTACCACAGTGTCAAGTAGTATAGCCAGATACTTCAGATATTTCAGAGATAAAACACTTCATACATTATAAAGGAATTACACTAATAAGAAAAATTGAATCTTATTTTATTTTATATGATAAAGAAACTACACAGATAAATCAAGACAATCCATTTTAATGATAAACACTTCTTATGTCATTAAGGAACAATACAAATAAATCTTTCCTCTTCATCACCCAGCAGTAGTTTTTAAGGTAGTTAACCCTGGCTATACTATTTACTCGGCCTGGTAGAAATAACAGCCAAATCTAAAAATTACATGGCACCATTTTTAAAAAATCCAAGACATTAGATAATGTTTCTCCAGATTGGATTGGACTGGATTGCCAATCTTCAGTCCACGGCAGGACGAAGTCCTTAGCAAGTTCTTTCTGTCAACCACAGTCTGATGTGAATTTGCACTCGAAATCATACTGGTTTGGTACATGGCCTCGGTATGGTTTCACAGGGTGCAGTTTTTAAACTCTTACCCAGGAGTTGTTAAGTCAATCACATCGACCCCAGAGCTCAACAGGTACATATTTTATCGACTCCGAAAACATGGAAGGCAAGGTCGACCTCAGCGGAATTTGAACTCAGAACTATAAGGGCAGCCAGCATGCTAACGATTCTGCCAGCTCGTTGCAGACACCTCCCAAAAATAATAGACGAGATACGGTTTGAATACCTTTGATCATTTGATCGTAGGTTTACTTGAACAGAGTTGACGTGAAGCTGAAAACAAAAACTTGAGCCTCTAGACATTATCATAATATATGCAGGTGCACGCACATGCACACGTACGCGCCCGCACACAAACACACACAGCGGAACAGCATTACCCTTTAGTAGTTTTGACAAACGACGTTTGTTTATATAAGTGTCAGAACAAAGACATCATCTGTTGAGAACATTAACAAGAAAACTTTGTGACACCAACATATACAATAAGCATTTATTTATATATTCGATTGTCAACAAAGTAACGGACATCTTTTCAAAAACAGAAAGATTGGTGTCGTATTTAAACCAGCGTGTTGTTGTGTCTATGAACCGCATAACCGAACTACCTGCTGCTATCAAAACTGTAAGAATTATTTCAAAGATGAAGAAATCTCATCTAAAGCTATTTACTTTCTAAACAGATTAATCTGATATTGATCTAAAACTTGTTTTCTCTTCCTTAGAAAGTGTGGGGGTGAATGAGAAGGTGGTCACCCCTCAGGCAGTTTGTGTGAGTTTTTCGATTCTGAGATATCCTGATTCATGCTGGAAAATCAATATTTACAAATAGCAAAAGTGAGTGGACCTTGGAGTTTGTAGCGAGTTGTCTGGTGTGCTCTGTTGCGAATTTTGTTTAGAACGTTGGAAGAAAGTCAGAAGGCGAATGTATGAACGAACTCAACATACTATATTTGAGGAGAGGTAACCCTCTCGTACAAGCGGTAGTAAGTGATATTACAATTTTTAAGTAAATGTTGAATAAAATGTGTGGGAACAGAATGTACAATTGCGAGGGTTGGGTGACAGGAAGAGTTTCAACAGGCTCTTTGTAGCTTAAATGATTCCAGGAGTTGCATGGCATAGCTGATTTTAGAGTCATGCTCGCGTATCAAAATATGAGCTACAACTCCCTAGTTCAGTGGTTCCCAAAGTTTTTAGAGATACGACCCACTATTTACAACACCAGTTTATGGCGACCCACTTAACTCTACTGGGTCAAAACATTAATGAAAGAAATAAATTTATTTCAGATTACATTTTCATTGAGGCCTGTGAGAAGGATGAGCCTGTTTCTTGCTACGCTCAATAATAGAATTAACATCAGGTTCAATGCGTGATAGTTTCAGCCGTAAAGAATTTGAGAGCTGCAGTTTATTTCGAAATGTGCTTTTAATCCCAACCATTGCTGAAAATCCAGCTTCACAATTATAAGATGACGCGAAAGGGAGAAGAACTTTTAATGCTTTAGTGGAAATGATTGGGTACGGGGTTTGAAGAGACGCCCAGAACTGTACCAATTTTCGGGTGTTAAAGGTCATTTTCAATACCAGTCTGGTATTGAAAACATGAGTCTTGAACTATCTCGATAGACAGCAGTTAATCAAAGCTAATGCGTAATTTTATAACTTTTTGCGACCCACTAGGATTTCGTTCGCGACCCATCAGTGGGTCGCGACTCATAGTTTGGGAATCACTGCCCTAGTTCTTTCAAGAAGCGCGCGATACTGCTGGGTGGAAGCTGCGACATGTATTCTTCCGCAGTCTGCTCCAATGGTTCGAAGTGGACATAGCACGGAGTGTTACTCCGCCGCGACAAAATAAATCCTTCGATACCAACAAGTGAAAATACATCCAAATAAAATTTCAGGACAAGCAAAAATGACGTAGCAACGTTCAGGTTTATGTACAGTATCTGTACGGATGTATGTGATACAAGGCTAAGGCAGTGTGCAGGATGTGCCAGCCAGTGTAAATCTGAAGCAGTATGCAGGATGTGCCAGCCGGTGTAAAACTGAAGCAGTGTGCAGAAGTGCAGAATATGCCAGGTGTTTGACAACACAAAACGTACATGAAAAGGCAAAAAGAAAGCAATGTGAAAGCGAGAAGCAAAGAGGCATGCAAACAACAATTTAAGTCAAGCAAAAATGTCAGAAACAGCGAGCAAGTGTCCTGAAAAGCGAAAGAATAAAGATGTAAGAGAGTAAAAAGGCGGAAAGGGGTCAGTTCATATAAAGATTGTTTGAAGGAGACAAGATGCCTGAAAGTGTCGAAACGGCGGCTGAGTAATAGTAGAAATTACAGCAGCGATTGCTGTACCTGATGTAATTTCACAAACCGAAGCTTTGCATCAGAGATGGAGAGATGCTGTAACGCGAGTGCAGTACAGCGCAGTAACTACATGTACTTATCGCGCTACTAATAGTTTCCCGTAAATGCGTACGTTCATCAGGCGTCAATCACTTGTACGGGAAACTACTGTAGTGTGATAAGTACATGTGGTTTAAACATTTAGTAATAAATAAATATATATTAATTTGCGCATTCAATCCAACTTAACTTCGATATGCTGGTAAGAACGCCTTAGACTGCGGTAATCAACCTGAGAAATCATCTTGTATAGGCATTAGGTGCTTTGAAAAGCACAGATTACATCGGTAGCCGAAATTTCATCAGAACCGGTTGGTTGTACATTCGTCAGAACCAGCGGATGGGACTGTTGTAAACTGTGCATCATCAGCAACAGGCACCTAGGCCTCGAATATCAGAACAAAAGTCAATCAAACACATTTAGTTTAACACTGACTAAACAGTCAGTGATGTCGTAAAAAAGCTGGCGGGATGTGTATAAATTAGCTGTCAGCGACGGAAGCAGTTTTCGTAACGAATATTAATTTGCACATCCAACTTAACTTGGATATATTGTTAAGAATGCAATAGATTGCGGCAATCGTCCTGAGAAATAAATCTCGTATAGACGTTGGGTGCTAAAAAAGCATACATAATATCGGTTGACAAAATTTCGTCTGTACCGGCCGGCGGGATTGTTATATCGTATGATTTCTGCATAAATCGTTTGTTGCTGATAATGCACTTCCAACACACCTCGCCAGCTTTCCATGCCTTAGGACAAGTCAGACGGAACTTTTTGTGCTGCTTGGCAGCGGTTTGTGAGTGGGCGTTGTACCGGTGGAAAAAATGTATTCGGACCTTAGTGAGTATGAGCTGTCCTCAGCGGAGGAGGAGCTCGTTAAGGCGGTAAATAGAATGGATGAGCATTTGGAAAGCCTAATTATATATATATATATATATATATATATATATATATATATATATATATATATATATATATATATATATATATATATATATATATATATATATATAATTATAATACAGGGTATCAAGAGATAACACCACGCTGAAAAAATAGCAGTCAAATCCTGACTCCAAAACCACAATAAATGTCCGCAAGGCACGATTAGCGAACTGCTATTTTTTCAGCGTGGTGGTATCTCTTGATACCCTGTATTATAATTTTAAATAATTATTACCTTTGATGGTTTTTATTCCCATGCTGACAACTTGATAAGATCAATATTTTAAATACCGATCTTATCCTTATTTATATATATATATATATATATATATATATATATATATATATATATATATATCCTATTTTCTATCGGTCTCTTTTGCCGAACCGCTAAGTTACGGGGACGTAAACACACCAACATCGGTTGCCAAGCGATGGTGGTGGGGGACAAACACAGACACACACGCACACACGCACACACACACACACATTCGACGGGCTTCTTTCAGTTTCTGTCTACAAAATCCGCTTATAAGGCTTTGGTCAGCCCGAGACTATAGCAAGGTGTCACGCAGTGGGACTGAACCCGGAACCATGTAGTTGGGAAGCAGGCTTCTTACCACACAGTCATATATATATTCTTTAACTGTTTTACTTGTTTCCGTCATTTCACTGCGGCCATGCTGGAGCACCGTCTTAAAGGGTTTTAGTCGAAGAAATCTACCCCAAGACTTATTCTTTGTAAGCCTAGTACTTATTATATCGGTAACTTTTGCCGAACCGCTATGTTACAGGAACATAAACGCACCGCCATCGGTTGTCAAGCGATGATGGGGTAGGAACAAACACACACACACACACACACACACACACACATATATATATATATATACATATACATACGACAGGCTTCTTTCAGTTTCCGTCTACCAAATCCACTCACAAGGCTTTGATCGGCCCGAGGCTATAGCAGAAGACACTTGCCCAAGGTGTCATGCAATGAGATTGAACTCGGAACCATGTGGCTGGGAGGCAAGCTTCTTACCACACAGCCACGCTTGCGCCTATATACACAAACGCCCTGTATTTCAATATTCTAGATTTAAAATCCTTCGCCAAGAAAACGAAGGTCTATCTATCTCTGTCGTTTGCACTTTATAGTTGTAACATCATTAGAGAAGCCGGGCGACAGCACGTGCGGTAAGATTGTCTTTAAAATCAGCCAGCGAGTGTAGCTTAGGATTACGTCTGTTGTTAATAAATGGATTAAGCATTTATTTTTTTAATCAGAACTACTTCTGTAATCCGTAAACTTCCAATATTTTTATTTATTTATTTTTCTGTGTCCTTGATAGCATCGGTATATATCAAACGTCATGACTGCTCTCCAGATATATTTTCACAGATGGCGAATCCATTTGTGTAAGTATACCCTTTAATGTGGATATGCTGTTTGCGAATGGCGCTGCCGAAATATTGGAGTAGAAGGTAAAGAAAATATGAATTATTGTTTTTGTCTTGTTTTGGAGTCGGATTGTTTTCAGTCGTGTTTGTTTGTTTGTTCGTGGACAAGATATCTCAAAAACTGCTGAGTGGATGCGGACGAAACTTTCAGGGATGTTTGGCCTTGTGACTGGCACGGTCTCATTAGATTTTGGGATCGTTCCGGTACAGGACAAGGATTCTGGATTATTTTTTTAAATATTTTCTTTACATGTATATGTAAAGTTTCACATAGTTCTCTTGCACACACACACACACACATATACTCTTACATTTTCGGCGTTGAACATTACCATCCCACTTCCATTGTACACACACACTCATACACACACACACGCGCGCGCGCGCGCAAACAAACCTCTCTTTTACACACACACATACATTCACACTTCAATCACCGTTTATCGGCTTTTCACTCCTTCATTCGTTATTCACTTATCACCCCTTCCATTCTCATTCATACGACACTCTCTGCCATTTCGTTTCGTCTTTCTCATTGTCATTACTTTCTGTTACTCCCTCTCAATCATGGCTATTACTCTCACTACTTCTCCTTCACTGTATTAGTATTTCATCACCTCTCCCTTTACCTCTCACTCAATGTATATTAGCAGATGTTTTCCGACCACGATACAATATGCAATTCATTACAATTATAATTTTTATGTTCAATTACGTTTCTCTACCAAAGTTCCTGTTGCATTTCAACAAGTGTTTCCAAAATTTTTACGTAGTGACTCCCAAAGACCTAATGACATGTGTGCGCTCAAGTCACACAAGTATCTTCATTATCCAGACGACACACACACAGCATTATAAACACAGCCTGCACACCCACTTCCACATTCCATGACTCCCATTGGAATCGATCAGGTGCCGGACAAGATATATGGATTATTTTTCCGTTTGAGAGCGATCGGGTTCATTTTTAGTATTCTCGTTTGTGAAAGCAGTCGATTTTATTTCAGATGTTCTCATTTTAAAAATCATCTCTGGTTAATCGTTGAGAGGACGTTGGTGTTGTGTTAATAGAGGTTTGCGCTCTCTAAGTGCTCTTGTTTTTATATTTGTATTATAGTGGCTTTTTTTTTTTTTTTTGTAAATATTGAAACTGGAACTTTCCGTTGAGTTACTTAAGACTAGTGTTTTCACATCTATGAAAGGAAGTCCGGTGTTTAAATGACAAAAACTAAACGCACACACAAACACACACACAGACACGCACGCACGTACATACATACATACATACATACATACATACATACATACATACATACATACATACATATATGTGTCTATGTGTGTGTGTGTGTGTGTGTTTCTTTGAGTTTTATTTAAGTTCTTCGTAAGAGAGTTCAAGCCGGTCGCTAACAAAGTGACAAAATTTTTTGCCCATGTATGTATGTATGTATGTATGTATGTGTGCGTGTATGCGTGTGTGTACATACGTTTATATGATATATATGCTTATAATTAGAGTATGCAAATTAGTTATCTTAATTCTCTGGAGTTACTAGATTCGATGAGTATATAAACGGATTAGCTACACCCATGCTGGGCAGTGCATTGAAGGGTTTTGGGGAAATAAATTGACCCCAATACCTTTCTTGAGTTTGGTACTTATTCTGTCGGGCTCCTTTGTCGAATTGCTAAGTTACAGAGATGTTGCCAAACACAAAAGCCTCACCCACAAATGCATACACCTCTCTCTCTCTCTCTCTCTATATATATATATATATATATGTGTGTGTGTGTGTGTGTGTGTGTGTGTGCGTGTGTGTGTGTATGAGAAAGTTGGTATGTGAAAGCACGTGGTTGGATGTATAAAAGATAATAAGAGTGAAAAAACTACAGAAGGTTTGTGTTACATGGTTAAAGTATATATTTAAATTATGTCAGAAAAATGTTAGAAAAATGTTATAAAATTTTTTTGGTATATAAACATTATATTTTGAGAAATAACCGGTTTCGTGTTGTCTTTTCAAATTTCTCTACTTCTAGAGGAATTTGAAAAGACAACACGAAACCGGTTATTTCTCAAAATACAATGTTTATATACCAAAAAGATTTTATAACATTTTTCTAACATTTTTCTGACATCATTTAAATATATACTTTAATCATGTAACACAAGCCTTCTGTAGTTTTTTCACTCTTATTATCTTTTATATATATATATATATATATATATATATATATATATATATATATATATATATATATATATATATATATAATACAAAGAATATATATACATGTATACACACATATATGTACATACTTACATCTACATGTGTATATACATGCATATCAGGGTACAGGACGTTAGAACAATAAACTACAGACAACAGAACGAACACATAGGAAAACGGAAAGCCACTTGGAATATCCCTTCATCAGCTGTCTCTATTCTATCTAGACGTTTCGAAGACAAGACAGAACGTACTCTAGAATAGTCTCTTCTTGAGTAGTGGATCAACCCACTACACAGAGGATTCCAAGGTGGCAAACACAAACCAAGACAGGAAAAAATGGACAGTGAAAACAACATTCAAAAGCCGTACGGCCAAACGCAAATCTGAGGTAGAACGCTAGTAGTTCGTCTTGCCTTCACAGCGGCTGGAGTGAAAAGAAAGTTGACCACAGGTCACACGAGAGCAGAGAGGATGGTGGAGGGAGGAAGTGGAACAAGGAGGAAGGGACAGAAGCAGTGAAGTAGAGGCCAGAACAGAGGGGTAGATAGGAAGATAGAGGAAGACAGATAGATAAATAGATAGAGAGGATGGTGGAGGGAGGAAGTGGAACAAGGAGGAAGGGACAGAAGGGTATAGCAGTGAAGTAGAGGCCAGGACAGAGGTATAGATAGAAAGATGGAGGAAGACAGATAGATAAATAGATAGAAAGATAGATAGATAGATAGACAGATAGATAGATAGATAGATAGATAGATAGATAGATAGATAGAAAGATAGTCACGTCAGAATAATAGTAGACTTACTTGCAAAAAAGGACGTGTGCGTTCAATAATGTAATAATACAAAGAATATATATACATGTATACACACATATATGTACATACTTACATCTACATGTGTATATACATGCATATCAGGGTACAGGACGTTAGAACAATAAACTACAGACAACAGAACGAACACATAGGAAAACGGAAAGCCACTTGGAATATCCCTTCATCAGCTGTCTCTATTCTATCTAGACGTTTCGAAGACAAGACAGAACGTACTCTAGAATAGTCTCTTCTTGAGTAGTGGATCAACCCACTACACAGAGGATTCCAAGGTGGCAAACACAAACCAAGACAGGAAAAAATGGACAGTGAAAACAACATTCAAAAGCCGTACGGCCAAACGCAAATCTGAGGTAGAACGCTAGTAGTTCGTCTTGCCTTCACAGCGGCTGGAGTGAAAAGAAAGTTGACCACAGGTCACACGAGAGCAGAGAGGATGGTGGAGGGAGGAAGTGGAACAAGGAGGAAGGGACAGAAGCAGTGAAGTAGAGGCCAGGACAGAGGGGTAGATAGGAAGATAGAGGAAGACAGATAGATAAATAGATAGAGAGGATGGTGGAGGGAGGAAGTGGAACAAGGAGGAAGGGACAGAAGGGTATAGCAGTGAAGTAGAGGCCAGGACAGAGGTATAGATAGAAAGATGGAGGAAGACAGATAGATAAATAGATAGAAAGATAGATAGATAGATAGATAGATAGATAGATAGATAGATAGATAGATAGATAGATAGATAGAAAGATAGTCACGTCAGAATAATAGTAGACTTACTTGCAAAAAAGGACGTGTGCGTTCAATAATGTAATAATACAAAGAATATATATACATGTATACACACATATATGTACATACTTACATCTACATGTGTATATACATGCATATCAGGGTACAGGACGTTAGAACAATAAACTACAGACAACGGAACGAACACATAGGAAAACGGAAAGCCACTTGGAATATCCCTTCGTCAGCTATATATTCCTTTCCTGAGCGTCCAATAATACTATCCATATCACGTCCTCACTTTGTTGTTTTTTTGTTTTTTTGTTATTTTTAACTATATATATATATATATATATATATATATATATACATATATATATCCTATTTTCTCCGTCTGTTACATTTTTATGTTCGTTAACTCCTCCTAGACCGTTGGTGCAAGGACAACGAAACTCAAACCAGCAACTCCTCTAATCTCAGGGAATGTCCTAAGGGGGTCTATTTTTTCAAGGGCCACCTAATTGGGACCCCACTGACACCCCTATTTTTGCTGCCTTTTAAACTAAATATATGGCATTGGCGACCAGGTCGGAGCAATGACAACGAATTTCATACCATGAACTCCCAGGGATTATTGTAAAGAGGTTTAATTTCTGAAGGGCTGCTTAAATGGGGGCCCCCACTGACCCCGCCTTACTATTTTTAAGCCTAGTACTTATTCTATCTTTTGCCGAACCGCTAAGTTACAAGGACGTAAACACACGGACATCGGTTGTCAAGCGATGGTGGGGAGACACACACACACACACACACATATATATATGTTTATATATATATACGACGGGCTTCTTTTAGTTTCCGACTATCAAATCCACTCAAGGCTTTGGTCGAGCCGAGGCTGTAGTAGAAGACACTTGCCGAAGGTGCCACGCAGTGGGACTGAACCCGGAACCAAGTGGTTGGGAAGTAAGCTTCCTACCACACGGCCACTCGCACGACAGGCTTCCACATAATTACCGTCTACTGAATCCACTCACAAGGTATTACTCACACCTGGGTAATAGAAGACACTTGCCCAAGGTGATGCCGCTCAGTGGGACTGAACCTAAAACCCCATGGTCGCAAAGTGAGCTTCTTAACTACACAACCGTGTCTGTACAGCGACTTGCTATTTTATTGCTTATTTTACAATCTCTGTCTTTTCAAAGTTGCCAAACAACTTTAGTAATTAGAGAACGCATGCTGATTATTAATATTAAATTGTAATATAAATGAAATGTTATATTAAATAGCAGCCTGGAGGGATTTAAATCAGGCATGGAGAACGTTTCTCGAGAAACGGGCCACAAGAGACATTGCTCACCATCAGACGAGCCGCACCACTAAAAGTGAACTTAAGGTAATGTTTCGTTAAGTATACCAATCAGAAAGTCCCGTGGGTTGCAGTTTGCCAATGACTGATTTAAGCTATTAAAAAAATAAGCAGGGGACATAACTGCCATGCGATAGTGTGCCAGGCTTCTTGGTTTAGTATTTAGGTTGCTAGTAGGTGTAAATTAACTTTATTATCTGCTGAATCGAACCCTATTTAATTACTATTATTCGTTTTATTTTGGGAGAAGTTAATGCCCAGCTAGAGATATTTGAACTTACGTGAAAAAAAAAAATATATATACAATGAAGGGACGTAACTGCCATGCGATAGTTCTTTTTTTTTTATTTACCAGTGTTAAGACAGCTAATTAATGTGAGGAAAATCTATTGCCTACAAATTTAATATCGATTTAATTACTGATATTTATTTTACAAGGTCTGGAGAAGGCGATGTCAATTTGGAGAGATTTGAACTCCGGAAAAATGTTGTAAATATGGTTAATAAGTGTCACGTGGTAGTTAGTGAAAGGCGTTTCGCTTTGTTGTTTCAGGGCCTCCGAAACTGGCGAAAGGAAGGGCAAGAGTTGTCCCCGCTAGAGTCTTGCAAGGATCAGGTGACGGTCTTAAACCACTGAAAGATTAAGTTTACAACCCATGAATTCAGAACTGGAAGAGCCGGAAAAAGTTTAGCAGAATATCTCATCTGATGTGCTAACAGCTCCTACCAACCTACTCTCTTCGACTGGTATTTTATTATTGACCCCGAAAAGGTGAAAAGTAAAGTTGATTTCAGCTGAACTTAAACTCAGAGTGTGGAGGCACTAGCGTAGCTGCGGAGGAGGAGAGGAAGCGATTGGTGCTTCCCGCCCTGGGCGGCACTTTTAAAGGGGCACCACTTTTGGGACTGCTGTAGACAATGTGTTTTTTGAGGGGTCCAGAGGCGGCAAAAGGAAGGGCCGCCCCGGGCGGCACACACCCTAGCTACGCTATTGGGTAGAAGTCTGTAACAGAACTTGTAAAGTATTTTGGACTCCACTCTAAAGATGCTGCCAGTCCACAATTCTAAATAAGTCTTTCTAATATAGGCACAAGGCCAGCAATTTTTAGGGGGTGGTTAAGTCGATTACATTGTCTCCAGTGCTCAGCTGGTACTTTTTCATCCGCCCCGAAAGGATGAAAGGCAAAGTCAACTTCAGTGGAATTTGAACTCGTGACACAAAGAGCCGAAAGAAATGCCGTAAAGCGCTAGCGTTTCTTCCAGCCCAGGCACAAAGCCAACAATTTTGAGTGGAGGGGTTAATCGATATTATCGATCCTAGTATTTGACTATCACTTTATTGTATTGACCCTAGAGACAGGGCCGGATTAAATCCCATCGAGACCCTAAGTACGTAAATGATTTCGGTGCTCCCATAAAATATTATGTAATTCAAAATATAAACAGTAACAAACCATAAAATAAATTTTTATTTTTCAAAACGAAACAAAAAAGTGAGAGGGAAAATAAGGTTTATTCTTGTATATTTCCACTTTATTTATATTTGAAAAGTTTCCTCCTACTATTTTGAATTGCAAAGTCTTTGACCAGATTCTCAAAATTAATCTTAGGAAACACATCTGCATCTATACTTAATAGAGATAAAGGCATCCCGAATATTATTTTAGCAAGTTTAAAGTCATTTCTTTTGTGCTGTAAACCATTTACCATCTCTGTGGTGCCCCCTCCTTCCCTTGATGCCCTAAGCACGTACTTATTTTGCTTAATGGTTAATCCAGCCTAGTGGGCTGAAAAGTAAAGTTGACCTGAGATGGAATTGAATTCAGAGCGCAGAGAAATGAAACAAATACTGCAAAACATTTCTTTTTAATCTCGAAAGACTTTGCCAGCACTGTGCCCTTAACAATAATAATGCTTTTGATTTGGATTCAGCGATTTTGTGAGGCGGGTTTAGTCAATAACTATCGACTCCAGTATTCGACTAGCACTTTATTTTATTGACCCTGGAGAGATGAAAGGCAAAGTTGACCTCAGTGGGAATTGAACTATTTGTTCAGAGAGCTGAAATACATATTGTAAATCATTTTGTCCAACGCTCTAACGACTCTGCCAACTCACCGCCCATGGGTGCGGAAACGAAATTTGCTTAAGAGGTGCAAACCCAGGTTCAAATTTTTTTACAAAGTCGATCTTTTTCGATCTTTTGAACGTCTAAAACAGGGGTGGGGAAACGCCCGCAAGCTCATTTTATTGCGCCTGGAGGCTAATGTACTCGTGTGCACAAAATATAGTAAATTTTTCAATTCTAAAATTTATACAATATTCGTATGCCTATTTGCGATATAAGTCGCGTTTCCACTACGATTTAAAACGGTTAGACTCGAATAGAAAATTGTCCGTTAATTGCCATTTGAATGGCACTATAAAACTCATATTGCTAGGTTTGAACTACCCCCTTGAGACCCAACTATACTCTATGTGAAAAATATAGAATACCTCATAAGTAATATAAATGTCCTAAATTCAGTGGCGGCGTTAATGAAAATGTTACGCGTTAATTTAATCTTTATTAATGCATATCGAATTATACTTAGATATATACAAGATCTACACAGATATAAGAGTTGGAACTTGTGATCTGCCCGCGGACCTTTTTCTTTGTAAATTTTTGCCTACCGCACAAAAAGGTTTCCCCACACCTGGTTAAAAAATGTGTCTGGCGTGCTAGAATTGTTAAAAATATTGCAACGTATTTGGCGAGTGTTGAACGCGGAAGGGGAGTAACTGAACTACTGCAATATTTATTTGTGGCTGGTAAGTAGTTGTGTCCCTTTACATTCAAGGAACGTATTTGGTTTTACTTTGATGATACCACGAAAGGACAACGTGTTCAAGTTGTTAGAAGTTGGAATTTCCATGATCGCCGCCTGAGTGTGTATGTGTGAGAGAGAGAGAGAGAGAGACAGACAGACAGAGACAGACAGACAGAGACAGGCAGACAGACAGACAGACAGACAGGCAGACAGACAGACAGAGATTGAGATGTAGAGTACCTGAGAGGTCGATAAAATATGCACAAGTCAAGTATTAGAATTGATTTAATTATATTGGGTTGTCCGGAAAGTTCGTGCCGATTTATAGTAGCTTACCTTTCGACTTATTTGCCATAAAACCACCTCAATTCTGGGAAGAGGGTATTTCCAAGTTAAAGGAAAGATGGAGACGCATTGTGCAACAAAATGGTTCATATTTGGTTGATTAAAAATGTAATGGCAAGTATTTATTGACCAATATTTTAACACTTCAGATTTGGAGCCATGTACGAAAGTTATACGTAGTAAATGTTTACTAAGAACAAAAGGCATTGAATTGTAGAAAATAAAATACTTTCTTTTAATGGTTTCTGTCCAGACGAATGGATTCTGCTCCTGGCTTTCACAGAATTCTGAGACAAGTCAGATTGATGCGACCGACAGTTATCTTGAATAGTTGAAAGTAGTCGACACGTCAGAGAAAAACGTAAGCAAAAGGAGAAGTCCATGAAGAAGGAGCGGGAGTAATAGTTAAGGCAGGAACATGTATACTATATAATGTGTGTGTGTGCGCGAGCGCGTGTAGATTTGTATGCTTTGCTTTATGTATGCATTCTCATGCATATAGTTCCATATCTAGACACGTTCATATATATTTAAATGATAAACTTCTAGAAAGTTATATGTATGTATGTATGTTATCGTCATCATCATTTAAAGTCCATTTTCCATGCTTGCATGGGTCAGATGGAGTTTGTTGAGGCAGCTTTTCTATGACCAGATGTCCTTTCCTCTGTCACCAACCCTCATCGGTTTCTTATCACGGTAATATTTTCTCATGGCCAGACATGTTTTCCATAGAAAACCGGAGCCACAAGTACGCAGGCACGCACACACGCACGCACGCACACACACACATATATACACACAGACACACTACAATGAAAAGCAATATGATTGAGGTTTCTTTTCGACTTGCTACTAAATTTAACATGTAAATGAGTAATTACTGTGGCCCAGCGGTGTACAGTAATCCCTCGCCCTATCGCGGTTTATTATTTAAGCTTACGCCGATTCCTCTGTGGTGTTGTTTTGCATTTATAATTAAATAAATATATACAAATAATAAGATATACAGTTCAACACTGTTTCTACTTCGCGGATTTTCATCTATCGCGGGTGGGGGTTGAAACATAACATCCGCGATAGTTGAGGGATTACTATAATCGTACTGAAATACACTCTCAACAGATTCATAACAGTGTATTTGAGAGATGCCTGCCTGTCTGCGTGTGTGTTTCTCTCTTTTTGTGAGCGTGTTTTTATGATTTTCAAAATTAAGAATGATCTCCCTTGCGTTTATTACTCCATTTATTATGAACTATGGTTTGTAGCATCGATACAGGGCCCACAGTTTTGAATAGGATAGTGGATTACTCCGATCCCGTCGGTCAACCCCAAAAGGTTGACCTTGGTGGTATCTGAACTCAAAACCAAGAACCGAAACAAATATTGCAAAGCTTATTTTTTTCTGGCAATCTAACGATTGATTCTGTCAGCTCACCAATAGCGTTTTATCACCATAACAACATATTTTTGTTTTTGTTTTTAAAATATATTTCAACGTTATATATTTTGCGCAGTTATCACAGACGATTTTCCAATTGACGCCTTATAAGATTGTTTGTTTTTATTTTCTTTGCTTTGTCATGCAATTATTTCATGGAGTTACGTTTATCTTTACTGTCATAATAACATTGTTTAGTATCAAAAATATTTGATAGTATTTATAATGCAGAATTAGAAATAAAAAGTCATTTCGATTGCCTGAGCCATCGTTGATATTGCTGGAGTAAGTTTGACTAAGAATCGATTGTTATTAAAACAATTCTCTTATATATAAAAGCTTGTTATATAATTTTTGTATGATTTCATTTCTTCAGTGTTAAAATATATAACATATGCTGTCCGTGTCTCTCGTTTCAAAAGTATAAACATCTATTTCTTGCTTTATGCAACGTCTATGCTAATTGTGTGTGTGTGTGTGTGTGTGTATGTGTGTGTGCATGTGCGCGCACGCTTGTTAGTAACATTTGTGTCAGGCGGTAACTATCAAAAGGAATTTGTTTTTATATCAAGTTTGTATACATTATTTGCGTAACATTTCAGTGAAATGTCTTATCCGAACTGTCCTCATACATAAACAAAGTGGTAAATTATAAGTTTTTGCAAACTATTTTTTTCATGGTAAGTAATGTTGTATATCAACAACTATTTAAGTGGAAAATAATAACATTTACCTTACAAACTGCAGAATTGACTGTTACAGACTGAAGGGTTTTCTTTTTTAAAATAGTTAATCCACCTCAAAAATAATTAGTTTCGAGTGATATAAGAAACAGCAATCAATATATCGAAATAGGTCTACAACAGAATCAATTGCTTTACTGACTGAAGGTTTTAAAAATTCTACTACTACTTTCGTTACCTCTCTGTTTTTTTATTCTAGTTTTCCCCCCACCTTTATTTTTTCTTTCATTACATTCACACAGGCTGTTGTTATACTTGAGAGTGAAATATTTGTGACCATTATTATTTTTGGTAGCATGCAAAGGAAAAAAATTAACTTCAGCCAAAATTAAAGCACAAGCCTTTTTGTTTATATTGCATATGTGAATTTAATGAATAAATTTGAATAAATTCGCTGTTTTAACCGATCTTTCACTTAAATGTGGAATTGAAAGTAAAAGACGAAGAAGAAGCCAGGGATGTATAAACTTAAACTTGCCAGCTATCCTGAATAAGCGAAACGAAACAAAGCATATGTTTAAAAGTAGGTTATTAAACGTTATTACTACGGATTTCTATTTTCATTTCTCAATAGCGTCATTTAGTTAACTTTACACACTTGCGTACATGCATCTGCTCGGACAGGCCGACAACTCCAGTCAAAAATTCACAAATTTCTCTTCTTTCAATTATTTTTGTTTACTTTCGAAACGTGTCAGTTTGTAGTTACTTTTATTCAACGCTGCTGAGAAGAGAGAACAGAATTAATGAAGTTTAATAACCTACTTTGAAGCATTCACTTTTCTGGTATGCTTTCTCAGGAAGATGTTGTACATTCCCGGCTTCATTGTCTTTCATCCTCAATCCTACGCTTATATATACCAAGAGCAAAAGTAAGCGAATTTTTAATTTGTTTTTCCAAATAAATTGCTTGAAAATTATTGATCACGTATTTATAAGGAAACTCGGCAAATTATGACGTCATAATAGAACTGCATCGAAATTTTCAAATGAAATAAAGAGCAAAAGAAATATATGAAATATATTACCTCCCTTCAATTTTTTATTTGTTGAAAAATCATGATTGAAATGACGTCATAAGAGAAGATTCTTTCAAATGCTAAAAATATCGTTTGATGAGATCATTCAAATACTATGGGGTGAAAAAGAGAAATGGAGGCATAGAAAGAGAATCATTTGAAAATTCGTCTCCACGCATAGATTTTGTATACAAGCGATGTTTTAAAATAATATTCATGAATTATTTCCGATGCAATCGATGATGTTTGTCTCACTACTTAAAACATTGGTCGGTCCGGAGCTCATAGTAGAAGGCACTTATCCCAGGGTGCCGCGCAATGGAACTGAACCCGAAACCACGCGGTTACAAAGCGAACATCCTAACCACACACCCGTAAAACATAGTTGTTTTCAGTTTGATATCCAAAAATATCTCTTTTTCTATTAATAAACAAAATTTATTGAATGCTGTTTTGCTGAAACTGTTATAAATATAAGCATTTCGGATTCCAGATGCCAACTCAGGTCCATTTTTTATAAACAAGGTCTTATTAATGTTTTCATTTCTTTTTGTGCATCAACACGGAGGCTGAGATGAATATGGAGAGCTGCCTGCGTGCAGCGGAGGGCCTACTTGAAAGGCATTGATGATTATAAATATTGAGCTTGAACAATGTATTCGATGGGTTATCTGTCGGTGGGCGCCGGTGCCCCTCCCATTTTTCATTTTTATTTTTATTTGCTATTTTTCACCTTTTTTTGTTATCACCCTCATCTCATTAATGTCCGTGTCCAGCCCACATCTTCTTTACGTTTGTCTGTCCTTGTTTGTCCCCTCTTTGTAAGGCCTTAATGGCCAATTAAAATGAAATAAAGAAGAAATCTGACTTCAAGCTACCTTTTACAAATCACTTTTTTGCGCTCTGTTTTCTGAACCTGAGAAAAGTATGCAAGGGTGCAAAGTTTGGTTTTGTACTCGACAAACATTTTAGGAGGTGCGCTTGCGCCCACTGCACCCCTTGTTCCCGGACCCATGGATCACAGCATAAAGATAAACAAACATACCAATTGTTGCCATTGATTTTATAATATTGGAGCAAAAGACTTGGCTAAAATTATTGACAATGTAACATTAAATATCTTGAACAAATTATCCATTTAAAGTCGGTAGATTACTTAGATATGATAGACAGATTATCCTTAGGACCTTTAACGAACAAAAATATCAACAGATTTCGAAAAGAACTCTATCTAAAAATTGCTTCTGAGGCTAATCATAAATTAGCCTTCTAAATACTGAAAGCGGTTCATTTTTAAGGCTTGTAGTGGCGTGAAATTATAGCCGCCATTGAGGAAGTACTATTCTGCGCATGCGCAGCGGACTTCACCACAGGAAGCCCCTCGAGTTGCGTTTGCGCAGTGAAACTCGTACTTAAGCAGTTAGTTTCAATTTCTCGGTGAGTTGAGCTCAGACCTTCTACATGACAACACCTCGCTCCTCCACGAAGCACTTTTACACTGTTCTATGGCAAGCATCAAAGAAGGCCTCAAGGCATTATTAATAGTGCAGTTAATTTAGAAAATCCAGTTAATTCCTTTATTACATAAACAGACGTTCTACGCATCACAAGAACATATTAGATAATCTAACTTGAAATATTTCCTACGGTATTTCTTGCCTCTCTTCAAATGCAGAGATTTTTCAACGAGGCCTCTACTATAATAATACTTTATTAAAACGCGGTTTCACTTTATAGGTAAATTATAACGGGGGCCACAGTATTTTCTTAACGAAACACTTTGAAACTTGGAACACTGGTAGAATGTGTCATATAAAACATCTTTTTCTCTTAGTCTTCTTAAAAAAAAAAAGAAATCCCTAAGTTATTCCATGTTAAAGTTGTCGTATTTCTGTAATTTAAACCAATCACTGACGTCCATTCAGCCGATATACATTAAGTGCCGACTACATAAACAAACGATTCTGAAACAATTCTATCGGTGATAAAATTATTATTTCCTTGTCAAAAAATGGCTGAAGCATATTGGCAGTAGCTAATAAACCTTTTTATTATAGGCTAACCCTAACCCTAACCATAGGGTTAGGGTTAGGGTAAAACAGCAAATTTAAAAAGAAAAAAGCAAATAAAACGAAGAAAAAAAAAGAAAATGAAAAAAGCAAATTTAAAATGAAAAAAGCAAATAAAACGAAGCTATGGAGATTAAATACGCTTTACACCGCTTAATCAGCCAAAGGAGTAAATATAAACAACTGAATACTTGTCAGTGATTGGTTGAAATTATCGAAATAAGACAATTTTTTACATGAAATAAATTCGAATACAAAAATATTTTTCTGTTCTATAACACAAAATAGATAAGTATACGAAGTTTGAAAGTCTTTCGGTACCAAAAACACTACGTAAAACATTAATGAAAACTGTGGCCCCCGTTTTAAAATAGATCCCAGAACTCAATTATTAAAGTCTACACTGACTAAAAAAATTCTTAAAAGTTCTAATTATCAAAATGTAGCTTCCTATTATTATTGAAGATTTCAAATACAGAAAACAAATTTGATTCACTGCAAGATAGAGTCTCTCTCTCTCTCTCTCTCTCTCTCTCTCTCTCTCTCTCTCTCTCTCTCTCTCTCCCTCTCTCTCTCTCTCTCCCCCTCTCTCTCTCTTTCTTTCTCTCTCTATCTATCTATCTCTCTCTCTCCCCTCTCTCACTCTTTCTCTCTCTCTATCTATCTATCTATCTATCTCTATCTATCTCTCTATCTATTTATCTCTCTCTCTCTCTTTCTCTCTCTTTTACCCTTCATGACACTATTTTCTACAGTAAAAATATTTCTCCAAATTGTAAGCTGAATCCAGCGTCTGCCAAATCATGTTGATCCGAGTATCCTTTCATATTTTATAAGAACAAAAGTGGTTTTAATTTATTCATGTCAGCCTTTACCAAATACAAACCTGCATTCATAATTTATTCATGTCAGCCTTTACCAAATACAAACCTGCATTCATAATAACCCTGCAAAACACAATATTATGAAGTTGTCTCCGCAGTATTATACGTTTATGTATTTTATTAGTCATGATATTCAATAAGTAAATTTGTAATTACTAGCTACGTTTCTATGACAACTACTGAACAATTGACAGTGCTCTGTTTGCTGAAGAAAATTCACAACACCCAGTTGGAGGTAATATGATAAAAGGCAATTCAACAAAGACGTTAGAAAATATATATATATATATATATATATATATATATATATATATATATATATATATATATATACATTGCTGTTACTGACAACTTTAAATTTCAATTATAAGTCATGTATCCATTTACATGAACGCTTTCAATCGCAAAGGATTGTCATTGTTATATTCAAGAGGGGTGTGGTTAGCCAAAAGGCATTCATGCAAAAAAAAAATGAATAATAAGGTTAATATAGAAGGAGGAAAGCCAAAAAGGTAAAGAGAATTAAAGCTTTAAACAAAGCCAGACTGGAAGTCAGTTGAGGAAAAAGAAAGAAGGAAAATGGTGTGAAGGGTAAAGCCAAAGGCATTTACCTTTTGCACAATACAGATCTCACATATACAGCCTTCATGACAACCACATTTACGTATTGTTGTACACACATAACGTAAACACAAGAGCGTGGGAGTATACGCACCCATACATACTTGCATTTAAACACACAATGACATTTACACAACATAGATCAAGGAAAATCTTGGTGAGGGCGGAGGACACCAGAAGTGAGCGCAGTAATGATGTGAGGTGGAAGGCATAAAAATTAAAAAGAAAAACTATGTTGTACGTTTATACTCTACTGTACATACGCTCTTACGTTGAAGATGAGGACATTTTTCATTGGGTTTGTCATTTTAATCATTGTGTTGGAGAATACCAAAAACTGAGAGACGGTTAGAGTAGTGAGAAAGTTAAAAAAGGAAGCCTACGACTTGGAGGAGTTTCTAAGGCTTGTTACATACATCGAGATGTTCCCGGAACTGATCCTCCATGCAACGAGCTACCATGGCCATGTATCATTAGGGTGTTTCAATGCTAAGAACTATTTTACATGTGAGGAAATATTTGACTCTATTGACCGTGGATTTGTGATTTAGAAGAAATGTGGTTTGAGAAATGTAGGGACAAATATAGGAACGGTGGACGGATACAAGTTGAAGTTCTAGGCTGGGTGGAACTTGGTACAAGAAATCTACTGAACAGAAGGTTACATATATTTTGTCATCTCTTTTTGAATGAGAGAAGCAAAGACTCGGGGGAGGAGGATCACTTTTTAAAGTTATCTCTACAGATTTTCTATAGAAATTAGAGCCAGCACTAAAATTAGAGCCATCGCTTCGTATACGAATACGACCATGTAAACACTGCGATCGAAGATAGAAAATGGGTAATGGGTGTATATGCATGTTTCCTGAGTTATTGCTCCTTCTTCAGCACCACATCCAAAAACCATCAACCATCCACGAACACATTGTGTAAATAGCAACCAGGATAAATTGGCGCGGTTATTTGGTTCAATTGTAGAAGGCTTTAAGTTACGGAGTATGGCTTGCTGAAGCGACCGGGTTGCAGGAAAAAAAGTAAAATGTATCCAGTCACGAAGCGTAGAAGTCTTTGTGAAATGAATCCCTAGGTCTGACTGTTTGGGCTCAGATTTCTTTGTCATTTCCAAACAACAAACAAATATATTTAGAACAACCACGAGTATTACATGTCTAACAAGTAGATGAACTTCTCTACTCAGTTCGAAGACAGATGTCATCGACCATGATTTTTGATTCGATATACCGGACACTATTGCAGTGCTTCTGATACTGTTTTGATATCTAGAGTTGTTGCAGCTGTTCATGCTTTGTTGCATTCCTCTGACAGCACTGAAATTCGATATTCAGCCATCTGCAAAGAGAAGATCGTGGACAGCAGTGGTTTCAATTTTAGCGACTGTTTTCATGCAGGCGAATGACTATGTTAAGTCTGCCATCCATTTTGTAAAGGATGTAAACACCTGGAACATTATCTATGAAGGCGTCCGTGAGTATTACCAAAAGCATCATATCGACGCCAATACACAATAACTATTTCGTACTATTGTTGACAGGAAAGACAGTCGATGCTCACCGTTGTAGAAGGTTCAAACCGTCATGCTGTCGTGGAACTGCCAGATAATGTTTGCCAGACAAAATTTGTCTGAGCTGCCAAACTTCCAAAGATTTTAGTGATGCATTGTGCTAAATGCCTTGGTTAGATCGTCAAATGGTGTATATATTCTAGTGTTCTTGGCATTTCTCCTGCAGTTGACTCACAGCAAATACTATATCTACAGTTCCATGTCCTGCACGGAAGCAACATTGGCTTTCTGGTAGCAGATCGACCTTTTGGTATATGATAAGATGGTTCAGCAGAACTCCAGCCAGGATCTTTCATCCAACAATCATCAGCAGAGAAATGCTACGATGATTATTGTATAACTAACTGACTTTCTCTTGAATTGTAGATGTGGATTGTCAAAGGTTCTTTGAATTATTGTTCAATGCCCAAGCTCCAGAAAGATCTGGCCACTTCTGATCAATTTCTGTTACGGGATCGATCATCCAGGTTTAAAATTTCGGATGGTATGGCTCTGTGCCAGGAGCTTTTCCACAGGTCAATTACTTAAGGGCCACGTCTGTGTCAGTAAATGATTGCCAAGTTTAAAGAGTTTCGATTTGAAGGTAAACGAAAGATTGCTGCTTCGGTTGAGGATGCCAGTTGAGGACTTAATCGAAGTGGTTCTGTCCATTTTTCTAAAATATGTTCATCTATGAGAAGTGTTGATCCGTCAGCGTTTAGAAAAGGTGCAGTTCCTGTGAACTGAAGACAACTTTCAATGTGTCCGAACCTCTTCGACTCATGCTTATTACCAAAATGCTGGTTCTTGTCAGCGTCTTTTGCAAAGCCAAGTTTTGGGAGATGTGTCTTTGTTGGTTTTGTCTACCCTCTGGCGTAGCCGTTGACTTTTACACTAACAGAGTAGGTAATACGATTCTATTCCAATAAATATAATCAACAGAATTGATAAACTTGTGATCTATGTCGGAATGAATCGGAAGGAAACTAAAATCGTTATCAGACGCGAGCAAAACTAAAGTAGATAACTCATGAAAATGTATGTGTGTACGTACGTGTGTGTGTGTATGTATGTGTGTGTGTGTGTGTGTGTGTGTGTGTGTGTGTGTGTGTGTGTGTGTGTGTGTGTGTGTGTGTGTGTGTGTGTAATATTTTATAAGACTTTCTGCAACACAGCAACCAACTGACCTTGTAAAACGTAAAACCATAAGAATAATTTCACCTTCAAAATGAGACGGGTGTAATATAAAATTTTTTACTAAATATCCTCTATTCTCAGAAGCATATTTATCCATCCATCCATCCGTCCGTCCATCCATCTATCCATCCATCCATCTATCCATCCATCCATCCATCCATTTCTCCACCCACTATTCCTGGAAAGGTTGTGTGTGTGTATGTACGCGCATGTGTGTGTATGTACGCGCATGTGTGTGCGTGTGTGTGTGTGAGTGCTAGGGGACCAGATTCATTTGTATTTATACTCATATATATATATATATATATATATATATATATATATATATATATATATATATATATATACACAAATATAGGCGCAGGTGTGGCGGCATGGTAAGAAGCTTGTTTCCCAATCACAAATTTCCAGGTTCAGTCCCATTGCATGGTACTTTGAACAAATGTCTTCCACTATAGCCGTGGGCTGACCAAAGCCTTGCGGGTGGATTTGGTAGACGGAAACCCGTCATATATATGTATGTCTGTGCGTGTGTGCATATCCGCGCGCATATGTATGTGTGTGTGTGTGTATGTCGGGGGGAGGGGTAGATAAATCCGCTTCCATAGGGTCCTATCAGAAGCAACCCTCATTACACTTTCCGGCTGGATTCCCAACCGTAACCAACTGAGACTGGACATCATCCAAACATCTCGTTCTTGGTCGAGCCCTAGGTCTCCTGTTGGATAGATCAGCTTGAAAAGCCCGTCTTGTGATTTTTTCCTGCGACATTCTAATCACATGTCCGCATTAACGGATTTGTGATCTCTCAATGCAGAGACGTAGCGGCTCGACTTGGAGATACTTTCTGATCTCCGAGCTATGTATCCTGTCGAAGTAAGGTTGCGAAGATGCATTGATTTATGCTGCTAAATAAGAGCTGTTATATTCTTGTCTTAATTTCGTCTTATTTTAACCTGAGCTTCTTAAATTCCCAGGTCAAATTTCACCGAAGTCAGCTGCGCCTTTGGTCCTTCCAGGGTCGATAGAAATAAAGTATCAATCGATAGAAATAAAGTACTTTGATCGTTGATAAATTCGGTTGGGCGATTCTTCGATATTGGTCTACAGAGTGTCGGAACGAGGAGACGCCGTCATTCACACTCTTTTTCAGCGAAGCTTCTTTATGTCATGAAAGAAGGATGAATGACGTCAAGTACCAATATCGAAGGATTACTATCGGCTGTTTCCCCTCTTCCACATTTCTGCCTTGAGCCTACGTAAGAAATTGTTACTTTACTAACAAATTAAGAAGCGATCTATTTGATGTTGGTATGTAGAAAAAAAAGGGGGGAAATGAAATTCATAGCAGTTATCTCCACGAACAAATCTTTAGTTTCCTACGCATATTACACACTCACTCATTTATAATCTCTTTTTCCTTTTTACATTAAGTATGCCTTCTCTCTCTCTCTCCCTCTCTCTCTCGTGCGTGCGCGTGTACGCCAACTTCTAGATGTTTGTCAAGGAATGTGAGGAACGGAATTCTTTTTTTTTTTTAATTTTAAAAAATCGTAATTAAAACATGTTAAACAGATCATGGATTTTTTTTTCCGTCACATGTGTCACAAATTTTGTCGTGTGTGGTTGTTTGGTATAATCAATTGCATCGATTTGTAACACCTACCTAGTTCATATTTTATCGACCTCGGAAGCATGCAAGTTGAAGTCGACCTTGGGATGCAGTCGAACTCAAAAATATAAATGGACGTAACTATATACGATAAGGCATTTTTTTCCCTGGCTGGCTCCCAATTCTGTTTAAAATTAGTGCTTGCTTCCTTACTGGCACTCCAGTACACACACAAACGCATGCACCTACACACACACATACACACACAGAGCAAGCGAGACAGAGAGAAAGAAAGACAGAAGATGCACTTTTTTGATAACCACATAGACTCACAGTCAGATGTACGAAGATTTGTTTGCCCAAAGATTCTTCAAGAATATCAAAATACGTCGAAACACGCTGAAGCATGTTACGTAACCGTTGTATCAGTTTCCAAAATTACGAGCCACGCTTCCTAAAAATAATCATTCCAAGAAATGTTATGAATCAGTTTGTTGTGAGGTAAAAAGCCTAACTGCCAGTTTCCGCGGATCTTATTTTACTAAAAATAATATTAGCGTCTGTCGTTACCTAGCAACTAAATGCGTTGGCGTGTAAAAGTTGGTTTGCGATAGAGTTAAATGTTTTTCTGCGTTTACTTCCGTTAATCTAGGGGAGGTAACTCTAAGTTACTTTAAAAAAATACTGATAATTTCTGAGATCCTTGTAAAACGGCCACTAAATCAGTTGATGCGCACGCACACATACACACTAGCGCGCACACACACATATATACACGCACACTGTCACACACCTTCGACCACAAAGCACAGTCATTTATGATACTTTCATTTTAGTGATTTAAAAGTACTTCGTGACAGATACACATACACAGATACACATACACACACACATACACCTACGCAACACACTATCCTATCATGCTATCACTCTCTCTCTCTCTTTTACTCTCTCCTTCATACACACACACATACACACACATAGACACAATCAGTCAGTCACTCACAACACGATATTCGCCGTCAGTCAAAGGTAAGCCCTGCCTCCTCATTATAACTCTCTCTTATGTAAACGCTTTGGCTATACTGCATTTTAACTGTGGAAATTAGAAACTGCGTGTATAAACAAATAAACTCACTGTATTGACAAATAATGTATTAACCTCTTGTTATTGATAAATGACATTAAGAAATAGATTATTTTTTAGCAATGTTTATGTTATTAATCCGTGATAGAATGACAGTAGAATACATTCCTTATCTATTTAGATCTGCATATTCATTTGCTTGTATATAATTCGTTTTAAATCGTTTAAATACAAATAAACTATTTGTTTATATCTTTTTTTTCTCTGATATCATCTTATGATGAATCTGGACACCTCATTAGTGATGTTATCTGGTGAACCTGAATGTTTAGGGTGTTTAAGTGATCAGATACCCTTACCTAGGCGACCCGGCCAGGTTGATCGAGACCCAGTTTATGATCAGTTAACACTTCCTCATTCATGGCTCACACCTCCTCTGACTATGGCCATCTTCAAGCAACTTCTGCCTCGTTAGCCAGCTTCGTGGCCTTCCACTAACCGGCCCTTTTGATACCCCCAGTATGTTGGCTTTGCAGAAGGACAGGTGCATTCCACTTGAAAGGGTTCACATCTTACTCATCATAAAACGATATAATTGTAAGAAGCTCGTAATTTTCAATCATTTTACACACACACACACACACACACACATTATATATACACACATACAGACAGACAGACAGATAGACCGAGGGAGAGAGAGAGGGGGGGGGAGAGATATAGTTATGTTTCGTTTCTTGTCACTTAAATCCATCTGAGTGAATGAAATAAGGGCAAAAGTAAAGAATACATACACCCGGTGTTTAGGGTTTAGGGTTAGGGTTTTTGTTACTCCGAAAACGGGTGGTGTACATATACATTCCTTACCCCCGCCGAAATAAGTACCTGTAACATTGCTCGTGTTGATTAAATCAACGTTACCTGGCTCTTTGCAAAATTTCTCCTTTGTGCCTTGGCAAAAATCAATAATTCATTAAAGGTGTGACGTGAAATAAGAGGTTTGACCCTGATGACATTTGGTTTTGATATCACTTTGTGATATCTCATTTTGTTTGTCAATAAGTGAGCCGGGGAAGAAGGGAGGGGCAGTGTCCATGATCTCTGCTAATCGTTTCAGCCTGTTGAAAAGGATACGTCTAGTGCCCAGCCTGAAAGTCTGCATGTTATTATCTGCAAGAAAATCGTGGTTTGAGATCGAAATTTGAAAGCTCACAATATAGGGAACTGTATTAAGTGTTTCCCGAGTAGATGTTCAACTGAAGGTGGTGAGCTGGCAAAAACGTTAGCATGCCGGGCGAAAAGCTTAGCAGTATTTCGTCTGTCTTTATGTTCTGAGTTCAAATTCCGCCGAGGTCGACTTTGCTTTTTATCCTCTCGGAGTCGATAAATTAAGTACCGGTTGCTTACTGGGGTCGATCTAATAGACTGCCCCCACTCCCCAAAAATTTCGAGCCTTGTGCCTAGAGTAGAAAAGTAGATGTCCCACTGTGTATCACCTTGGGCAAGTATCTTCTACACTTGTGATTGGATTTGGTAGACGGAAACTGAAAGAAGCCCGTCGTGTGTGTGCGTGTTTGTTCCTCCACCACTGCTTGACAACCGGTGTTGGTGTGTTTACGGTCCTATAACTTAGCAGTTCGGCAAAAGGGTTCAATAGAATAAGCACCAGGCTTTAAAATTCTTCAAGGCGATGCCCCAGCATGACCGCAGTCTAATAACTGAAACAAGTAAAAAAAAAAAAGATATCACCCAAAAGCTTATATGAGAGGTATTAATGTACAAATTGGATAACTGGGATATTGTGGCACTTATGCTTTTACTATAAGCATTAGTAGTATTAACCTATAAAGTGCTGGGATTTGCACTTACATAGCATGGACTGCTGAGCACATTTTATGAAAATGAGACTACCAAGCACACATAAAAAACAAAAAATAGTTTAAATATCGGATCATTTTTAAAACGGGGTCCACATTTTTCATTAAGGTTTTACGTAGTGTTTTTGGTAGCGAAAGACTTTCAAACTTCGTATACTTATCTATTTTGTGTTATAGAACAGAAAAATATTTTTGTATTCGAATTTATTTCATGTAAAAAATTGTCTTATTTCGATAATTTCAACCAATCACTGACAAGTATTCAGTTGTTTACATTTACTCCTTTGGCTCACTAAGCGATGTAAAGCGTATTTAATCTCCATACCTTCGTTTTATTTGCTTTTTTCATTTTAAATTTGCTTTAACCCTAACCCTAACCCTAGGGTTAGGGTTAGGGTTAATTGTTTCAGAATCGTTTGTTTATGTAGTCGGCACTTAATGTATATCGGCTGAATGGACGTCAGTGATTGGTTGAAATTACAGAAATACGACAACTTTAACATGGAATAATTTATGGATTTCTTTTTTTTTTAAGAAGACTAAGAGAAAAAGATGTTTTATATGACACATTCTACCAGTGTTCCAAGTTTCAAAGTGTTTCGTTAATGAAAAATGTGGCCCCCGTTTTAAAAAAGATCCTAAATATCTTCTTAGTATATAATGGTGGTAAGTTTTACATCATCTGAAAAGTCATTAGTGGAACTATTAGTCCTCTTGCATTCTGTGGGGTTTTGGAGCGTTTGAGTGACATTAGACCCCAACAAACGCCCGTAAGTTAAATGCATCTATCTGGGCCACGATCATGGCCTGTTGACCTGTGCCTGACGGCCATGAACGTGGCCTGTCATGCTTTATGTGTTAAATGTGTAGCTTTGACAGAACTGCAACTCAATAAATCCAGTCTTGTCAATATTGTGACCCTTCAGTTGACAGATTTTCATTTCTTATCTATTATAATCACAACGTTTATTTAGAGCCGTGGTTCTCAACCATTTTCTACTTGTGGACTCCATTGATTCCTATTTTTATAGTCAAATATTAGGAATTATACGAAAAAATTGTTAAAATATTTTGTGTTGTAGAGGTGCAATTAATTTATTGCTCATAATCTTTTAACATAAAAATTTTGTATGGACCCCCAAAGGTCATATGAGCCCTGGTTGAGAACGACTGTTTTGAAGTAAGACTTCAAATATGTTCTTATATCAAATTAATGTATATGTATGTGTAAAGTATCTACCTCTACTGTATAGGGGCAGTCTGTATGTGGTCGTTTGACTTGCTAGAAACAGCAGCCAAATCTCCATACCATCACCTTATCGTCTCAAAAAAGAACTCTCTGGATAATGTAGTCTAAGATACAATGTTTGAAAATATGATGAGATGGTCATGGCTAGAACGTCTTTGATCTAGATCTGCTGAATCAAGGCTGATCCAAGGGTAAACAGCGACTGAGAGTTGACATCTGAAGTGATGCATTGCAATGAAGTTTCTTTTCCCAATTGAACTATTCTGCTAAACTTAGCCACCTTAACTTTTGGCCTAATTGGGCTGGTTGATACTGACCGCTTCTGATGTTTGTATATATATATATGTGTGTGTGTGTGTATATATATATATATATATATATATATATATATATCTGTTGGAGTTTTAGCACTTTAGCTGCTATTTCTGAACTTCGGTATGTGGTGAAGCAACTGTTGCTGATCCCTTAATTATGTTTTTATATATATATATACAGGGAGAGAGAGAGTGGGATGTGTAAATATGTGTTTGTATGCATGTCCATATATATGGAAGTGTATACACATACATATTTGCATATATATATATATATATATACATATTTGCATATATATATATATATATATATATGCACATACAGACACACATGCATACACACACACGTGCACACAAACGTGCGTGCACTCACACGCACACAGAAAATTGGAGGCTGGGTAATATATCTGTTTTTTGAAATTCTATGATGTTGAACACCTGGTTGATTTTCTGGGAAAAAAAAATTCTTTTTTGGAATATCTCAAACCACACATCTAAGCTATAAATAAATATTGGGCTAAAAAAAACTGGTTTGAATAGAAGATATATAAAAAAAAAAAAAACCTAGAGGTTGTACTTGGGACTGAAACCACACCTCCTGTGGTCATGACAGACATTCTACCACTGGACTAAAGCAATCCTATAAATTCTTCTAACCATTTTTCTAACTTTATTCTAACCAGCAAATATTGTATGTTGTTAACATTCTAAAGATAAAGTTTCTAAAATGAATAGAGAAATTCAAAGGATTGCTTTTATCCAATGGTAGACAGTCATGTCTATGGGAGATGTGGGTTCAAGTCCCATAGGGAGTCTTCAACTTTTTTAATAAAAAATGGTTTTTTAACGCATTATTTATAGCTTTATGTGTGTACTTTTGAAATATTCTAAATAAGAATTATTTCAAATTCTTATGATGTCAATAAAGATACTGATTTATTCATTTTAGTATTAATGATTACAGGAACTGACTATGTGTAAGGTCTATGTTGTAATCAGAAAACTTAAAGTTAATACTGAATAATTTAATATTGAGTATATTCAGCAATTGTTTTTAAATAAGGGATTAATTCAACCTCCTACTTTACAATATATATATGTGTGTGTGTGAGTATGTGTTTGTTTGTATATATGTATGTATATTTGCTTGAGTATGTATATATACACATGACTGGCTTCTTTCAGTTTCTGTCTACGAAATTAACTCAAAAAGCTTTGGTCAACCCAAGGCGATAGTAGAAGAGAATTTCTCAAGGTGCCATGCAGTAAGACTGAAACTGGAACGATGTGGTTGGTAAGCTTATCTTTGTGTATTACACACAACAATTTATCAAAAACCATTGTTTTATACTTATAATGTTTCACAACACATTAAAGAGTTACACATACAATTTTTATAAAAATAAAGCTGTGTCCAAAATGCAAGTGATAAAGATATTTCCAAGCAAGGATATTTATTACACCCATTTCAGTGGGTATTTTCAATAGAAATAATATAGATTTCATTCAATGAAACATAATACATAAGGGGAGTGGTCATGGAATTCACTTCAGTGCATACCTAAATGTGTATTAGTACAAAAGATAACATAAATATGCTTTGACCGTGAAGGAGTATGACGACTATCACTTTTTTTAAGTAGAACACTTATGTGACTTGTAGTTTTGTTTTTTTTTAAGCTCTTTTATATTTTTTTCTATGCTTTAACATAAAATATAACGAGGAGATTTAATCATCCTGCCTCTTTTCTAATGACTTTTTGTTTTTTTTTAGTATATAGCTATATGGATGGGATCAGACATGGCTATGTGTGGTTAAGAATTTCTTTTCTAACCAAATGGCTTCAGATTCAGTCCCACTGGTAACCTTGGCCAAGTCTCTTTTACTATAGCCCCAGCAGGCCGACAAAAGCTTTGTGAGTTGGTATGGTTGACAGAAATTGAAAGGAGACTATCATGCGTGCATGTGTGTGTTCCGGAAGAAAATTATTCTGGTCCTTATCAAAGGACACTCTCTTTCCGAAGTTAGTCTGATTAGGGATAAAGTTTTTAGAACTAAAGATTTCTCTAAGTAAAATGAAACAGTGATATTACTGCTTCAAGGAAGTATGTTTTTAATTATATGTGTGTGTCTGTGTGTCTTTTTGTTTGTCTCCTGTAACTTAGCAGTTCAGCAAAAAGATATCATTAGAATAAGTCCCAGGCTTATAAAAAGAAAATAAGTCATGGGATTCATTCATTAATTCAACTAAAAATTTTTCAAGGTGGTACTCCAGCATGATTGCTGTCTAATAACTCAAACAAGAATATATATATATATATATATATATATATATATATATATATATATATATATATAATAAATATATATATATATATATATATATATATATATAATAAATATATATATATATATATATATATATATATATATATATATATATATATATATATATATATGTATGTATATATATATATAAAATAAAAGAAGGAAAATATACACACTTTACATAGTTTTGATATATTTTATATTGTGTTTGTCGACCGGTTTCCCTTTCGCTAATCAGTTGACAAACACAATATAAAATATATCAAAAAATATCTTAAAACTATGTAAAGTGTGTACATTTTCCTTCTTCTATATTATGTATATATTTTTTGCATTACAACTCACCACATGGGGATAATCGAAATTTCTCCCTTTGTGTACTATATATATATATATATATATATATATATATATATATATGGAGTATTGTCTCTTGAGGCACATCACATAAAGAAATAAATAACAGCATGTGAATAATGGAGTGACAATCCCCTTTTAGGGGATCTACTGGAGATGAAATTCACATCTCCAGTAGACATGACAGGTATTCTACCACTGCTCTAAAGCAGTCCTTTGAATTTTTCTCTCCATTTGAGAAACCTTATTCTTACCAATGTAGTTTGTATGTTTTTGACGCCATGAGAACTTATAAGCTATTGAGAGAACATGAATAGATATAAATATCTATTGTCAACAGTATATATCTGTGTGTCTGTTTCTCTCTCACTCTCTCATGTGTGTGTGTATATATATATATATATATAATTTATACATATATATATAATACATACATACATATATATATATATATATATATATATATATATATAACTTATGTGTATATATGTGCATGTGTGTGTGTATATATATATATTGATACACACATATACTCATTCTTAACTGTTTATTCATGTTAACTCTTTATTCATAACACACTTCAGTTCATTTCAACAATAGAAAAACAAAAACGAAAAACAGAAAAAAACTGTACAAATGAAGTCAAACCAGAAATCTAATAAATGGTTGCCACACCTAAAGATTTTGTGGATGTCAACCTGAACTGAGAGAGCAATAATCAATCAAACTGTACACAAGTCAACAGTTGGGGGGTACATAGCTGGAATTTTAAATTACTCTGTGTGGTAAACAGACTTGGAAAAAGTTTTTATGGGTGATATCATTTTAACCCTCTAGTGTTCAGATTACTCCATCAAATGCAATGCTTATATATTCACCTTGTTTTGAATTAACCATGCATTATCTCATGGCCACAAGATTTCAATATGATTGTTTATTTTTATTTGATATTGTAAGGTGGATGTAAGAGGTTAGATCTGGCCAGTTGCAGCATAAAACGTAGAATATTTTGGCTGGATATGGCCAGTTTAAATGCTAAAGGGTTAACTTTGCTTTAGGAAGGTATGTTATGGTATCAACATAAAAATCATTCAAAGAATTGTTTGTCATTTCATAACAAGGGTGAAAGGAAGTCTCTATGCAGTCACTCAGTCTGCTAGAAATAGTAACCTTGTCTCGATCAAATACAAAAGGTGGATTGATTATGTAGAGGTTTCCCACACCAGCTTTATGTTGTTGTGTAACAGTTATTGTTTTGCACCAGATCAACTTTGAATGTGTAGTCAGGATCATCCTGTCGTTATTTTTATTTTTTTATATTTTACTTTGGTGTTGTTGTTCTTCTTCTTCTTCTTTTGCAGACAGAATATATCTAGGTCTACATTATCGGTTGAGAATGTAAGGTGGCGAGCTGGCAGAAACGTTAGCACACCCGGCGAAATGCTTAGCGGTATTTCGTCTGCCGCTACGTTCTGAGTTCAAATTCTGCCAAGGTCAATTTTGCCTTTCATCCTTTCGGGATCGATATATTAAGTACCAGTGAAATACTGGGGTCAATGTCATCAACTAGTCCCCTCCCCACAAGTTTCAGGCCTCGAGCCTTTAGTAAAAAGGATTATCCCTTGTGAAGGTGTATGGCCTAGTGGTTAGAATATTGCACTCATAACCAGAGGATTGTGGTTTCAATTTCTGAATTGGCTGGAGTATTGTGTTCTTGAAGAAAACACTTCATTTCTCATCACTCCAGTCTACTGCAGAGGCACATAGCTCAGTGGTTAGGCTGTTGGACACATGATCATAAGATTGATGTTTCAATTCCTGGACCAGGCAGTGCACTGTGTTCTTGAGCAAATCACTTCATTTCATGTTGCTCCAGTCCACTCAGCTGGTAATAATGAGTAAGCCGGCAACGGACTGTTATCCCATCCAGGGGAGAAATATAACCACTGCAGAATCTGGGAAACTGGCCGGCCCTATGAGCCTATATAACTCAGGAAACAATCTTTATCCTTATCCTGCTCTAGTGAATTCAGCTGTAAATTAAAGGCGGCAGAAACGTTAGCATGCCGGGTGAAATGCTTAGTGGTATTTCGTTTGTCTTTACTTTCTGAGTTCAAATTCCGCCGAGGTCGACTTTGCCTTTCATTTTTGGGGTCAATAAATTAAGTACCAGTTACGCACTGGGGTCAATCTAATTGACTTAATCCCTTTGTCTGTCCTTGTTTGTCCCCTTTATGTTTAGCCCCTTGTGGTCAATAAAGAAATAAGAAACGTTAGCATGCCGGGTGAAATGCTTAACGGTATTTTGTATGCCTTTACGTTCTGAGTTCAAATTCCGCTGAGGTCGACTTTGCCTTTCATCCTTTCGAGGTCAATAAATCAAGTACTGGGGTTGATCTAATTGACTGGCCCTTTCCCCCAAAATTTCGAGCCTTTGTCTAGAGCGGAAAAGAATTCAGCTGTAAATAATTTCCAGCAATACGTGGGCAGTTATCCTTGGAACAGACAAATATTCCATTCAAGGAGCGGTAGTTTTATTATCTCAGTCCTTTATACACCTTGGGAAATGGGTTAAGCTCCAGCCATTTGAGTCATAGGACACATGACAGACATAAGCCTGTATTATCTAATGTGCTCTTCCTTATTTAAGATAGTATGATGTAATTTGAGAGTTATTCGGTTACTATTTCCCACAGATACAATGGTCAAAGCGTGGGCTTCTTGTTAACTTTAAAAAGTAATGAAAAAATAGCAGTTTCGTGTGTGAATAAGAATTGAGCTCAGAAACAATCAGTTTATGAAATCACTATCAATCATCAATTCTAAAATGTTGTTGCTGCTTACAACAGCAAATTATGTCACCCTCACTGACAATTTTGGGGTTGGTTGTATCATTATTACTGATAAGAGCTAATTTATCTTGGCCTTGAAACACAACACAGGATCATCAAGTTATGGCTGGCTGGCTGGTTGGCTGGTTGGTTGGTTGGTTGGATAGAAAAATGGATGGTTAATTGTCTGTTTCTGAATTATCCCCTCATTAATCCTGCCAACCTCAACCTATGATCACAGTAAAGGTTAAAGGCTAAAATTGAGTGATGAATGAAAAGATTTGCCAGTAATTTACCCTTTATTCACTTCCATCAGGCATCATGTAAACAAATGTCCTTGGTATATGAATAATGTTCAAAATTTAGGCCAACTTTTACAAAAGATGTGAGCACAAATAAACACCTAAAAAAAACACGATGAGATCGTGTTCTCTTTTTTTTTTAAATTTATTTATTTATTTGTTTTGCTTTGTCTGTCCCCTACCCCCACTCCCTGTCTTGTCTGAAAGGACATAAAAATAATGTACTATTATCAGTGTTATTATCAGTTATATATTATCAAGGTATAAAGGATGGCAGAAATGGTAGAAGGCCCAGGTCAGCTCTGGTCAAGCTGTCCTATGACAACCATGTAGTCGACTGACCTACAGATCAATCTTTCTAATATTTTCTTTGTTTAAGGCGGTGAGCTGGCAGAAACGTTAGCATGCCAGGCGAAATACTTAGCGGTATTTCGTCTGCCACTATGTTCTGAGTTCAAATTACGCCGAGGTCAACTTTGCCTTTCATCCTTTCAGAGTTGATAAATTAAGTATCAGTTGCATACTGGGGTCGATCTAATCAACTGGTCCTCTCCCTTAAAATTTTGGTCCTTGTACCTAAAGTAGAAAAGAATATTTTTTTTTACGTTCCCAGTTCCAATTCCGCTGAAGTCAACTTTACATTTCATCCTTTCGAGGTTGATAAATTAAGTACCAGTTGTGTACTGAGGTCTATCTAATCAACTGGTCCCCTCCCCCAAAATTTCAGACCTTGTGCCTAGAGTAGAAAAGTATATTCTTTTTTTTTACATTCAGAGTTCAAATTCTGCCGAGGTCGACTTTGCCTTTCATTCTCTCAGGGTCGATAAATTAAGTACCAGTTGCATCCTGGGGTCAGTCTAATCGACTGACCCCACTCCCCAAAAATTTGGGGCTTTATGCCTTGAGTAGTAAAGAATATTTCTATTTTCTGGAACGTAAGTATGTCACTACTAGTTAACCAGCCGATGTTTTTACATTAGAGACTCTGTATCATTCTAATTAAGTAATTTAGAAATGAGATAATTAATAGCTTTATGGCATTGTACATAACATAATGGCTTTACTTGTATATGAGTAATAGCTTAGTCAATGTTATTCATCAACTTCTAAGCTCTCGTCTCGTTAGCATTTTATTTACATAATTTCCTAGTATCAGTTATTGAAATATTGATGTTGCTTTTGTCATCAGGTGAAACTATGCCAGGTGTAATATGTGCAGGAAAGCTTATACATGTGTGTGTGTGTGTGTGTGTACATATATATGTATGTATCGAGATATCTGGTACCTTGCTGTACTCAAGAAAACCTGTCTGCCACAGCAAAATTGATACTGGTGTTGGTTCTACATGAAAAACATTCATGCTGGTGCCACATTAAAAGCACTAGTGCTGGTGCAACATAAAGTAGATGACTTTAGTTGTGGCTGACACCAGTGCCACCTGACTGGCACCTGTGCTGGTGGCATGTAAAAAGCACCATTCAAGCGTGGGTCAATGCCAGTGCTGCCCGACAGAGATCTTGACAGACTTCAATACAATGTTCTTGCTGCTCAGTGGTCAGCAGATGGGGGACAAACTTGGCAGAGACGTGCCACATGTTCAACTCAGACATTAAGATTGCTTGCACTGACCCATACGACAGACCAAAAACATCAGCAATGTCATTGATTGTCCCTTTATGATCCTCATGCACAAGCTGATGAATTTTCGTTCCATTTCCAGGGATGGCACTCATGGCAGATGTCCCAGATCACTCAGCGTCTTCCAGAGACATTCTTTCTCTTTTGAAGCTCCTGTGCCACCTGAAACATTGCATACGATCCATTGCCATGTCACCGTAAGCTTGCCGAAGCATACTTAATGTCTCTGTAGTAGGCTTTCCAAGTTTATCGCAAAATTTCACGTTGCCTCTTTGTTCCAACTTCCTGTCCATGACAAGAATCACAGGCTACAACATACATCTGATCACAAAATCATCAATTTCACAACCTGTGAAGTAAACACAGCAATGTCACTCAGCACACTGTCTCATAAAAGTCACTGCTAGCACTCACTGCACATGCAACTGTGTGCTGCCATCTGTTGGCATGCTACAGAACTAGTTCAAAAACTTTTTGATACCACCTCTTATATATCATCATCATCATCATCATCATCATCATCATCATCATCATCATTGTTTAACATCTGCTTTCCATGCTGACATGGGTTGGACGGTTCGACTGGGGACTGGTGAGCCAGATGGCTGCACCAGGCTCCAATCTGATCTGGCATAGTTTCTACAGCTGGATGCCCTTCCTAATGCCAACCACTCTGAGAGTGTAGTGGGTGCTTTTACGTGTCACCAGCATGAGGGCCAGTCGGTGGTACTGACAACAGCCATACTCAAATGGTGTTTTTACGTGTCACCTGCATAGGAGCCAGTCCATCAGCACTGGCAATGCCCTTGCTTGAATGTTGTTTTTCACATACCACCAGTACAAGTGCCAGTAAGGCGACGCTGGTAACGATCACGCTCGAATGGTGCTTTTTTACGTGCCACAGGCATGGGGGCCAGTCAGTGGCCCTGGCAACGATCATACTCAGATGGTGCTCTTAGCGCTCCACTAGCACAGATGCCAGTCATGTAGTGCTGTCATCGAATTTGATATATATATATATATATATAGTCCATTTTTTGTATTATAGTGCATTGTTGTACCATTAAAAACTTTTTATTCTTTATATGGCCTGGCCATCCTCTCCCCTACCTTTGGGTAGCGCATTAAGTTTGAGAAATGTTTGCAGGTTGTAGGTACTGTTTTGCTTATGAATTCTTCCAATTGCAAGTTTTCTTTTCAGGTACACGACACTGCTTTTCCCCTTCCCAGGCTACAAGCCCACACCCCCAACACCCATACTGTTAGGATTGGCACTCTCAACGTCGGCACGCTGAAAGGTAGATCTGGTGAAATTGTTGAGATGCTTGAACGGAGACGCGTAGATATGTGCTGCATCCAGGAAGTAAGATGGAGAGGAGGTTCTGCGAGGTTCCTCACAGGCAAAGAACACAGGTACAAGATTTTCTGGGCAGGGAACACTGACGGGGTCAGGGGCGTAGGAATACTTCTAGCGGAGAAATGGGTGGATAAGGTAATCGAGGTCGTTAGAGTAAGTGACAGAGTACTTAAGATCAGACTAGTGCTTCATCATAGATTAGCGACTGTCATCTCAGCCTATGCACCTCAACCGGGGCTACCAGATAGTCTGAAAGACCAATTCTATGACACCCTCTTGCAAACTACCTCGTCGACGAGTGACAGGGACCTTCTCTTTGTGGCTGGAGACTTCAACGGTCATGTCGGACGTCGTGCTGGAGGCTTCCATGGCATACATGGAGGCTATGGCTTCGGTTCCCGCAACGAGGAGGGAACCAGACTGCTGGAGTTCTGTGATGCAACCGATCTTATGGTCTGCAATACCAACTTCAGGAAACCTGCCAGTCACCTAGTCACCTACCGCTCCGGCAGACACTCTAGCCAAATCGACTACATCCTCGCCAGAAATAGGGAAAGAGGGCGGCTTATAAATGCCAAAACCTACCCTGGCGAAGAATGTACCCCACAACATAGATTAGTAGTTAGCGACTTTGGGATCAAGGCAAAATGGGTGCCCAGAATTAGACAGGCTTGGAGGAGAAGGGTGTGGAAGCTTAAAGACCCTGCAAACGGACAGAGACTTAGAGACAAGTTACATGAAGCATTTAACGAAATAGAAGGGGATATAGCATCATACAACGTGGAAGACAATTGGAGATTTCTGCGGGACAACCTGTTGAAAGCCACCGACCAGATTTGTGGGTGGTGTAAGGTCCCCTCCCGACCCAGAGTAACGTGGTGGTGGAACAAGGAGGTAGACAGGGCTATTAGACAAAAGAAACAGGCTTGGAAGGACTGGAAGAACGGTGGTAGCAGGGAATTGTACCAATGTGCCAGAAGGGAGGCTAGGCGACAGGTTTATTTAGCCAGAGGGGAAGCAGATAAGGAAAGATTTGCCAATGTTCTGCGCCGTGAGGACCAAAGACTCGAGGTATTTCGTGTTGCAAGACAGTGTAGGAGAGAGAATAGTGATGTTGTAGGAGAGAAATGTGTTCGCATGGATGATGGTACGCTTGCATTAAATGAGGATGCAAAGAAAGAGGTCTGGAGATGCCACTACGATAGATTGCTTAATAAAGAGAATGAATGGGAGAAAGAGAGCCTGCCGTATGTCGACCCAATAGAGGGACCAGCTATCCGAGTTGATAGTACCAGGGTAGATAAAGCAATTAAGAGTATGAAGACCGGGAAAGCCCCCGGCCCATCAGGAATCACTGCAGAGATGCTCAAAATATCTGGCAGTGTTGGCTACAGCCTAGTCACCCGTATTACGAACCAGGTGATACACGAAGGAGTCACACCCAATGACTGGTGTAGCAGCATCATAGTCAACTGCTACAAAGGTAAAGGTGACGCTTTAGATACAAATAATTACAGAGGCATCAAGCTGTTAAATCAGGTTATGAAAGTTACAGAGAGGGTCATAGCCCAACTAATTAGGGAGCGAATCAATTTAGATGAGATGCAGTTTGGGTTCGTGCCAGGTAAAAGCACTACTGATGCCTTATTTCTAGTGAGACAGTTGCAGGAGAAATACCTAGCTAAGGATAAACCTCTGTACCTGGCTTTCGTTGACATGGAGAAAGCCTTTGACAGGGTCCCCCGATCCCTTATCTGGTGGTCAATGAGGAAACTTGGGATAGAAGAATGGTTAGTGAGAGCTGTGCGAGCCATGTACAGAGATGCTGCCAGTAAGGTGAGGGTTGGAAATGAGTACAGCAATGAATTCCGGGTAGAGGTAGGGGTCCACCAAGGTTCCGTCCTCAGCCCCCTCTTATTTATCATAGTCCTCCAGGCAATCACAGAGGAGTTCAAGACAGGTTGCCCCTGGGAGCTCCTCTATGCTGATGACCTTGCCCTAATTGCGGAGTCACTATCAGAACTAGAGGAGAAGTTTCAGGTGTGGAAGCAAGGTCTAGAATTGAAGGGCCTTAGAGTCAACCTAGCTAAAACCAAAATCCTAATAAGTAGGAAGGTAGATAAAACACAAACCCCTTCAGGTAGATGGCCCTGCTCAGTATGTAGAAAAGGAGTAGGTAGTAACTCTATAAGATGTACCCGGTGCAAGCTATGGACACATAAGAGGTGCAGCAACATCAAAGGCAGGTTAACTAGCAAGTTAGTTTTTGTTTGTGGCAGATGTTCAGGTGCAATAAAGACTGTAAACAAACAGGAAACAACTTCTATCTCATTCCAGGGTGAAAAACTAGAGGTAGTCGATAGCTTCCGCTATCTGGGCGACCAAGTTAGTAGTGGGGGTGGGTGCGCTGAAAGTGTAGCTGCTAGAATAAGAATAGCCTGGGCAAAGTTTAGAGAGCTCTTACCCCTGCTGGCGACAAAGGGACTCTCACTCAGAGTAAAAGGCAGACTGTATGACGCATGCGTACGAACTGCTGAGGACATACGTAAGCTCGCAAGGAATGAAGCCAGTATGCTCCGTTGGATGTGTAATGTCAATGTGAATACCCGGCAGAGTGTAAGTATCTTGAGAGAAAAGCTGAACATTAGAAGCATCAGTTGTGGCGTGCAAGAGAGACGATTACGCTGGTATGGACATGTGGTGAGAATGGGTGAGGATAGCTGCGTGAAAAAGTGCCACACCCTAACAGTTGAGGGAACCCGTGGAAGAGGTAGGCCCAGGAAGACCTGGGCTGAGGTGGTGAGGCAAGACCTTCGTACATTGGGCCTCACCGAGGCGATGACTACTGACCGAGACCTTTGGAAATGTGCTGTGCGTGAGAAGACCCGGCAAGCCAAGTAAGATCGTTGCCAGTGCCCCTGGACTGGTTCTTGTGCGGGTGGCACATGAGATGCACCATTTTGAGCGTGGCCGTTGCCAGTACCGCCTGACTGGCTCCTGTAGGATTTTCGAGCGAGATCGTTGCCAGTGCCCCTGGACTGGCTTGTGCGGGTGGCACATAAAAGACACCATTTCGAGCGTGGCCGTTTTCGTGCGGGTGACACGTAAAAGCACCCACTACACTCTCTGAGTGGTTGGCGTTAGGAAGGGCATCCAGCTGTAGAAACTCTGCCAAATCAGACTGGAGCCTGGTGTTGCCATCCGGTTTCACCAGTCCTCAGTCAAATCGTCCAACCCATGCTAGCATGGAAAGCGGACGTTAAACGATGATGATGATGATGATGATATTTATATATAATGCATATTTGATATTTTTATAAATGTGTACACAATATTTTGTATGGACATAGCATATTTTTAATGCATATATAAAATATTTGCAATTCACATACACACATATAATATATATCTGCAGGGTTGTGATACAATTATGAAGCTTACAAGACAACTTATGCAATTCCGTTGTCCACGGTCCTATCAAAAGCTTTTACAGCAATATTCTTCATCACGATGTCAAATTCCTCTGGGATCTTCACCAACACAAGGGCTGACCAACTGCTTAGCAACACGTGGTTTATCTTCAATGCTAAATCAAGCAAATCGGAAACCATATTCTCCAAATGCCCATCAAATCTCTGTCTGGTCCATCTTAGGATCCCAAAGTATTTTCCAAACTCCATCCTTGAAATGTCACCATAATTCAAAAGAATCGTCACAGAAACAAAATGGTAATTTATCCCTGGAAGAAGTGGTGAGTTGAATTTTTGGATTTTTTAAAATTTGTAATTTTTACTTGTTTTACATATTGTTTAACTCAGCTCTAATCCAGAAAGCATATCATCAAAGCTATTCCAGATATGACCACCCTGTCTTGTCTTCAGATATATCCCTATTTTTTATCTTCTACTTGTTTAAGTCATTGGATTGCAACCATACTGGGGCCCTGCCTTGAAAGGCTTTAGTTGAACAAATGAACCCTAGAGCTTATTTTTTTTAAGGGCCAGTACTTATTTTAGTGGCCTCTTTTGCCAAACTGCTATGCTAAGCCATGGGGATGTAAACAAACCAACACCAGTTGTTGAGTGGCAGAAGGGGCAAACACAGCACAAACACACAGAGACACATACACATAGATACATACATATACATATATACATACATACATACATACATATATATATATATATATATATATATATATATATATATATATATATATACATATATATACATATATGTGGAGGCGTGTGGCTTAGTGGTTAGAGTGTCAGCACCATGATTATAAGATTGTGGTTTTGATTCCTGGACTGGGCGACGTGTTGTGTTCTTGACCAAAACACTTCATTTCACATTGCTCCAGTCCACTCAGCTGGCAAAAATGAGTAACGCTGCGATGGACTGGCGTCCCGTCCAGGCGGGGAACACATACGCTATTGAAACTGGGAAAGCGGGCCCATGAGCCTGACTAGGCTTTAAAAGGGTGCATTTGTTTATTTTATAATATATATATATATATATATATGTACACACACACACACACACACACACACACACACACACACACACATACATACATACATACATACAATGGGTTTCTTTCAGTTTCCATGTACCAAAGCCACTGAAAAGGCTTTGATTGGCCCAGGACTATAGTAGAAGACACTTGACCCAGGTTCCATGGTGTCATGGTGTGGGTCTGAACCCAAAACTAACATTGTTAAAGAGCAAACTTCTTAACCTCCTGGCCACATCTTGTGTAAGATAAATAACACTATTCAACGTGTGCTTGTTTTTATTTTTATTATTTTCTTCTTCTTCTTCTTCTTCTTATTATTATTATTATTATTATTATTATTATTATTATTATTATAAACATGTCAAGCTGGCAGAATTGTAAGCTTGCCAGGCAAAATGCTTAGCGGCATTTCGTCTGCCTTTACAAATTCCATTAAGGTCCACTTTGTCTTTCATCTTTTTGGGATCAATAAAATAAGTACCAGTTATACACTGAATCAATATGACTGACGTACACACTCCCCTGAAATTGATGGCTGAAACTGTGCTGAAATTTGAAACCCTTATCATTAAGGTGTTGAGTGAGTAGACAAAATGGTGAACAGCATTTCTTCCAACTTTTTACGTTTGAGCTAAAATCCCACCAAGGTCAACTTTTACCCTTCGTCCTTTTTAGGGGTCAGTAAAATAAAGTACTTGTCATGTACTCTCTGTTGCACTCTCTCTCTCTATTGCACGCGCTCACTCTCTCCCCCTTTCTCTCTTCCTCTTACACACACTCACTCACTCTCTTTCTTTCTATGTCTCTCTTTCTCTCTTACTCTCTCTCTCTCTTATGAATCTGAAGTTTTCTGAACCGCATCAGAAAATAATCTTTCAAAGATTTCCCTCCAACATTTAGAAACAATAAAATTCCTTTTAGTTCAGTTCCATTAAAATATGTTGTTTATTTATTACAGGCTGTCAGATTGGCCAATGAAAACGGTAAGACAGAAAAATTCTAAATCATTTCCTTATTTCTAACATTTCTTTTACTCAACACCACTTAGAATGGTTTCTGTCTTGTTTTTTGTTTCCTAACAACTAACACACAAGAAAGAAAACCATCTACTTTTGCAGTTCCAACAAATTTATTTGCACATTTTTTCCATATTTAAGTTCTTGTTTAAATAATGCAAGTGGAAGGACCATAAAGGAAAACCTTTCTATTACAGGGTATCTCTCTTGGAACCGTAATGGTTACTTAGCAACTGCAGTAGGTGTAGCAATGCAAGCCGAGGCGAAAATGCCGCTAAGTGGAGTGGCTTCTGAAGGTGAGTTTTTCACTATTTTGTTTAACCCTTTCGTTACCAACCCAGCGGAAACCAACTCTGGTTCTGATTACAAATGTCTCATTTTCATAAGTTTTGAATTAAAATCTTCCACCAAACATTAGTCACAATTTATGTTCCTAACCCTAGCTGAATGATAACCAAGTTATTTTACTAAATTCTTTGTTATATTTAAAATAATTCAAAGAAACACAGAGCTTCTCAAAATAAATACAGTAACAAAAAGGGTTAAATGAATTTGGTCATAAAACAATGGTTTGTCTTATTGCTGGAGCCTGATGTTTTCGAACAAGGCAGTTTAGGTAATACTATCTAAATTCTTATGGAGGCGCGTAGCTTAGTGGTTAGGGTGTCAGCATCATGATCGTAAGATTGTGGTTTCAATTCCTGGACCGGGCTATGCGTTGTGTTCTTGAGCAAAACATTTGATTTCACATTGCTCCAGTTCACTCAGCTAACAAAAATGAGTAACGCTGTGATGGACTGGCGTCCCATCCAGCTGGGGAACACATACGCCATTGAAACCGGGAAACCGGGCCCATGAGCCTGGCTAGGCTTTAAAAGGGCGCATTTATTTTATTTTTTTCTAAATTTTTACTTAAAACTAAATTACATGCAATCATGTGGAGGTGTTTGGCTCAGTGGTTAGGGAAATGCACCCACAATCACAAGATCATAGGTTCGATTCCTAGACCAAGCGGTGTGTTGTGTTCTTGAGCAAAACATTTCATTTCCTGTTGCTCTAGTGCTGTGTGGGGACCGGTGTGTCAAACAATAAACCCAACGTTTCCTCTGCATGTCATAAAGGGCAACTAAAAGAGGTTGAGCTAGGATTTGCACTCCAACCTTGTAAAACCCTCACTAGCAACAACAACCCCACAAAACAGACCCATGGGTTGGAGGGTTGTCACCTGAATGGTACAAAGGGGTCATGTGCCGTGAGTAGGGAATCACCAAACAAACAGTGGATGCTCTGTTACAGCGCATGCCCCCATACTGCTATTTCTACTACCACTACTACTACTACTACTACTTCTACTTTGGACCCAGCTGTTGTGAGCTTCTTGGAATCACAGACAAACGGCAGATCTTTATACCTTTCATTGCAGCAGTTGCTGATCCATTATGCACATCTGCAACAATGAAATACCATCAGTACCATAGATTCCTCACGAGAAAATACAGCACACAGAGTGTGATGTATTGGTTGGAACTACTACAATTGACTGTGTCTCCTGTTGAAATATCATGAAAGAACATGATGTTCCTATACTTGTCACACCTCATACTTTGACTCTTTTGATACCAACTCACCTGAGACCACCCCCTCCTGGTTCTATGAGACAAAGTTCTTCCTGTTTTAAAATAACCTAAATTAAAACCTTCCATCAAAATTTCAAATTAATCTTTGTTCTAAATACAAGATTAATAATGACAAAGTTGTTTTATTAATTGTTACTTTCAAAATTAATTGAAATCAAGGCTGTGTATTTAGTCAGAAATATGGTAACAGAAGGGTTGAAATAACAAGTTTGTGTGATAGAACCATACATAGTCTCAGGCAAGCTAGTATCAAAGAGGTTTAAGTAATCTAAATTAAACCTTTCATCAAAATTCCAAATTAATTTGTTCCAAACACCAGCTTAATAATGGCAAAATTATTTTACTAAATTCATTATTTTAAAATTTAATTGAAACAAAAGCAGCATAATTCTTCAGAAATATGGTAACAAAAGGGTTTAAATTATAAAATATTAAAATTTCAACTGTCTTCTTTTTGTATTTTTTTATCAGTTAAGTAATTAATTTTTATTTCCTTTCTTTTTTTCCTTTTTTTTTTTCAGTTCTGTTTTCTATTGCTGGAGCAAATTTAACAATTGGTTGTGCCATCTTCATATTTAATGTCTGGAAATTACATCCACAGATTGGTCTGTCACAGACGGGAGTCTATTGTTCTATATTGTTATCCGTAATACATGTTATTCTGTGGTTTTTTGCATTTCTTACATTCAAGGGTTACATCACTAATTAATAGGCCTATTTGATGGCATTCCATTTTAACTGATTATATTATCAAAATTAATACTCATTTAACTACTATTAACAACAACAACAACCACTACTAATAATAATAATAATAATAAACATCATGATAATAACAGTCCTTTCTACTATAAGCACAAGGGCCTGAATTTTTGGGAGAGGATTCTAGTTGATTACATCAACCCCCAATACTCAGCTGGTACTTATTTTATCGACCCCAAAAGGATGAAAACAAAGTCAGCCACAGCGGCATTTTAAATATAAATATTAAGATAGGCGCAGGAGTGGCTGTGTGGTAAGTAGCTTGCTTACCAACCACATGGTTCCGGGTTCAGTCCCACTGCATGGCACCTTGGGCAAATGTCTTCTAGTATAGCCTCGGGCCGACCAAAGCCTTGTGAGTGGATTTGGTAGAAGGAAATTGAGAGTAGCCCATCGTATATATATCTATATATATATATATATATATATATATATATATATATATATATATATATGTCTGTATATGTGTGTGTGTGTCTGTGTTTGTCCCCCAACATCACCTGACAACTGATGCTGGTGTGTTTACGTCCCCGTAACTTAGCGGTTCGGCAAAAAGAGACCGATAGAATAAGTACTAGGCTTACAAAGAATAGGTCCCGAGGTCGATTTTCTCGACTCAAGGCGGTGCTCCAGCATGGCTGCAGTCAAATGACTGAAACAAGTCAAAGAGTAAAGAGAGAGAGAGAGAGAGTATAATATAGATAAACAAAGCCAATAGAAAAGTGAACTAACACTTTGCTTACCATAGGCGTCACCAGTGATTCCACCTGCTTTATTCTTAATATGGCACAAAGTGTTAAAATGCTAAAAATCCTTCTTTTGATCATTGATAAAAGCTTGTAATCATCAGGATAAATAGTGATTATATTGATCTTCTTCACCTGTGTTATTTCAGAGATAATCAGCCCTCTTTGTTGTACAATAGTTTAGAAATTAACCCTTTAGCATTTAAACTGACCATATCTGGCCCAAATATTCTACCTGCTTTATGTTCAGACTGGCCAGATCTAGTCCCTCGCACCTCACCCTACACAATTCTAAAAATAAACAATCACATTATTGAAATCTCAAAGCTATGAAAGACTGCATGATTAACTGAAAATGATGTAAATAAATAATCATTACATTTGACAGAGAAATCTGAATGCTAAAGGGTCAATACATTTCATGAACAAGTTGAAAGCAGTCTAATGATTGGAACAAGTAAAAGATAAAAGATATGGTAGTTTTCCTCAATACATATATGGCATTACCTCACTCCGTTTATGCTGTGTTTTGATTCATTATAAGAGCTTTGTGTGTGTGTGGTCTGGTGATACATTGATTTATGACATAAGCATAAAGCATTGAGAAAGACTGACAGTAAATCATTGCAGTTACCCAGGGATGGCAGAGTCAAATATGGGGACCAGTTGTTATTTATGTAAATAGCATCTTTGACCAATTATTCTCAAAAATACGCTACTTTTTAATGCCAACTCATCTACATTTTTGTACAAATACTTAGTGATTCTGTCATCGCTACTTCTGCAAGTATGGTAGATCTATGTCAATAAGACCAAAACGTGTATGAGAGTTGTCTCCCATAGTTTCCAGAATAATTAACATATTAATGATCAGCATCATCATCATCATCATTTTAATATCCAATTTTCTATGCTTGCATGGAATTCATTTATGCAGATTTTCTATGGTTGGATGCCTTTCCTGTCACTGACTCTCACCCATTTCCAAGCAAGGTAATATTTCACCCCCACTGGCTGGACATGTTCTTGGCACAATATTGGAAATGAAGGACATTGCTTGTATGACAACTATGGCATAATGTCATGACAAAGAGACACACACATACACCCATATGACAGGTTTCTTTCAGTTTCTGTCTCTACCACTCACAATACTTTGGTTTGCCTACAGTCATAATGAATGACACTTGCCCAAAATGCCACGTAGTGAGACTGAACCCAGTATCATGTAACTGGGAAACAAACTTCTTAACCACACAGCCATGCCTACTCCTTCTCTTTGACTAATATTTAGTTTATTCTTCCCGTTACAAAAACAAATTAGAAACACTTATTTCTAATTATTGTTTCTAATGCTCAATTCGTTAAATATATTATTACTGACTTAACTTTTGTTTTTCAAATGAATGGTGTCTCTGAGTAATTTATTCTCTTAACCAAATTTATTCTTTACCATATTTCTGCTGAAATATCTGTTCCTTTATTTGAATAAGGTTTAAAAATTGCAAAGAATTTATTAATATAACTTTGTTATTGATAAACCAGTGTTTGAAACAGAAATTATCAAGAAATTTTTGAGGAAATTTTCAGTTTCTGTCATCACTACTAAACAATTAAGTTTCTGTAGTAAAGATTGTTTGCCAACATAACATGGCAGTCGTTGGTTTAGGACTAATGTTGCTGTAATTTAGCCCTAGGAGACATCGTCTCCAGCTGGTTATACGACACAATCTGTGTCCTTATATTTTCGAACAAAGGAATCCAGCATCTCCACTTGAAAGTATAAGAACACAGTTCATGTCGTATAGCCAGCTGGAGACGATGTCCCCCTGGGGCTAAATTACAGAAACGTTAGTCTTAAACCAGGACTGCTATGTTATGTTGGCAAACAATCTTTACTACAAAGTATTGTTGGTGAATATCTCACGTTGTGAGATTTAAAAAATAGTAATTAAGTTTCTATCATAGAATCTATCTCAGACAGATTAGCATCAAAAGGGTCAAACCATCTGAAGGTGTTGACAGTCAATATCATGTCAACAGTACTGCTTTGTGTTCATGGGCCTTCATATTTATCTCTGATTCTTCAGTCCATCTAGTTATAAATAAGTAATAAAAGTCTATAAAACCACTGGTGTTTATCTCTGAACTCTCCTGTGTTAAGAGGAGGATTAATGAATCTCTTTTTGAGTAGGATACAAATCTATCTCAGATAATATTTCCCCAAAAGATCAGTTAATTATTTTCTACAGCTAAGTAAATTTTAACCCTCTTTCTTTTCCTTACCACATTTCTGTTGAAATAATCTGCTTTGTTTCAATTAATTTTGAAAATAATGGAGAATATAATAAATTAACTTTGCCATCATTAAGACAGTGTTTAAAACATAAATTAACATAAAATTTTTATGAAGTATAAAGTCTTTGTTTCATTTAATTCTGCAAATAATGAAAATTGTAATTAAATAACTTTGCCATTATTAAGATGGTATTTGAAACATAAATTAATGTGAAATTTCAATGTAAAGTTTAAATTTAGATCACCTTAAACAAGAAGTTTGTATCATAGAATGAGTGATGGTCTCCGGTGGGTTTATATATAAAGGGTTAATGCTATGGAAATTTAAATGTCTCCCTTATAACAAACATATATTTTCATATATAAATACTTACATTTTAAATTGCTTTCTTTTTCAAGTGTTGTTTTTCAAAAATGAAACAAAACAAAATTGCTTGTGGCTCTTTTATAAAGGATAAACTTGTAGAATAAGTTTGACGATCTTGTAGCATCCCTAAAGACCTGTTATAAATACTTAGTGTTTCATCTTCAGTATTTCTGACACCTTACTTGAAAAATACGAACATAAGGAATATAACCCTGTAATACATCTCAGGAAACATAATCCATGACACTATTTACCTTTCTCTCACTAACTTAGAATATGTTTTTTTTTTTACTGTTCTAACCATAGAATTGCTCTGTGGAATTTTTTAAAGGCAATTACACACACACCTACACACACACACACACACATATCTAGTATATGCAGTTGAGGCTGTATTAAATTAAAGCAGCCATCTATGTATCATACTTAATGTGTGTATACTATCGATAGGACAGTTACTGCAGTATTTGTCCTGAGATAACATCTCTTATGGACATGCTGTGTTAAAAACACAATAAATGTCAGAGAGAGAGAGAGAGGAAGAAATTGCCCCAGCAGTAACCAACAAGAGTGCCAGAATTATTTCAGCCTTTTGAAGCTTTTCACTGGCACATACTCGTAGCCAGCCATTTGCTCAGGTGAGAATTTGTTGCCTCTGATATGAGAAAAAGTGAACATCCACTGTTGTGGGGAATAGGTGTCTCTCTAAATAAAAATCCAATATATGCTATTGAGTGAGTATTAAATTAAAATAACTATCAATGTATACATAGTTAATGTATACAGTCAATAGGCCAGTTAGTGTGACGTTTTTCCTGAGATAACACCTTATGGATGTTCTATGTTAAAAATACAACAAATATCAGGAGACAAAAAAGATTACTCCAGCAATGGCCAGTGAGAACGCCAGATGCGTTTTAGCCATTTTGGGCCTTTTCAATGACATGTACTCACAGCCAGTCACATGCTTGTATCCAACCTCTTGGTTACTAACATTAAATTACAATATTGCATAATAATGATATCACCCTAGTAAACATTGTGTGACAGTTATTTTTTTAATATTGATTTCACTAACCTGTGTTTAACTAACATTACTAAAATATTACTAAAAGGCAACATTGTTACTATTTTTTTTTTTCCATTATTACTATAGTTTATATAGAAGAAATCCTTATTACAATAGATTATGTATTTTTGTATTTACAATTTTCAGAGATATACAAAAAGCAAAAAAAACTCTGCGAAAGCTAATACATTTGATTTCATGTTGTTTTAATCTCTTCCAACTTCTCAGCTGCTGGCAACACCTACAGGGTGTCCACAAAGTCTGGGTACATGGGGATTAATACATCATCATCATTATCATCATCATCATTGTTTAACGTCTGCTTTCCATGCTAGCATGGGTTGGACGATTTGACTGAGGACTGGTGAAACCGGATGGCTACACCAGGCTCCAATCTGATTTGGCAAAGTTTCTACAGCTGGATGCCCTTCCTAACGCCAACCACTCTGAGAGTGTAGTGGGTGCCTTTACGTGCCACCCGCACGAAGGCCAGTCAGGCAGTACTGGCAATGGCCACACTCAAATGGTGTATTTTATGTGCCACCCGCACAAGAGCCAGTCCAGGGGCACTGGCAACGATCTCACTCGAAAGTCCATTACACATGCCACAGGCACAAGTGCCAGAAAGGCGATGCTGGGCACAGGTGCCATCCTGATTTCGCTTTCGCTTGCCCCAATAAGTCTTCGCAAGCTGAGTTTCGTGTCCAATGAAGGAGACAACGTTGGCATGGGTGCCAGTCATTGAATTTAGTTCGGTTTCGATTTCACTTGCCTCAACAGGTCTTCGCAAGCGGAGTTTAGTGTCCAAGGAAGGAAAGGTATGCATAAGTGGGCTGGCTACACCCCTGGCAGAGGCCTTGGATTTAGGTCTCACTTAGCTTGCCGGGTCTTCTCACGCACAGCATATTTTCAAAGGTCTCGGTCAGAAGTCATCGCCTCGGTGATGCCCAATGTTCAAAGTTTAAGAAATTATTATTTCTTATATTTAATTGTTTATGTTATGATTTTATTTACTCCATGTACCCACATGGGGATTAACACATACTTTAAGAAATTATTATTTCTTATATTTAATTGTTTGTGTTATGATTTTATTTACTCCATGTACCCGGACTTTGTGGACACCCTGTAGAATGGCCTTCTTTACTTCATGTCTGATATATGACTATAAACTATGTTGTCTGTATTTGTATAATAAAAGAGTTGCTATCAAGTGTGTATGTGTGTTGAATCTTCTACTATAATAATACTCTTGTGTTTTTCTCCATCGCAACATGTGAATGAGAAAGTGTGTGGCTTTATGTGAGAAAGTGTGTGAGGACTCTGTGTGAGTATATGTGTGTATGTGTACAAGGGAAGTATGCGAATGTTTGTATGTGTTCTTTCAGTAACAAACAATGATCGATGATACATCTCAATAGACAACCACTAGATAACATTGTCAAGTGTATTAATTTGATTTACCATCCATATTTCTCTTTCTCTTTAACTTGTTTCAGTCATTTGACTGCAGCCATGCTGGAGCACTGCCTTTAGTCGAGCAAATCGACCCCAGGACTTATTCTTTGGAAGCCTAGTACTTATTCTATCAGTCTCTTTTGCATTGAGGGTGCAGTGTGACTGTCCAGACATATTCTCTCCTCCAGTTTATTTATGTTTATTTGTACATTCTTGTAGTGACCACCACTGGGTGAACAAGGTGGACTCAGTAAGAAAACTGTTGTTATTGTTTACTAATAGTAAATGTGATATGTATAAATGGTTTCAAACTTCGGTACAAGGCCAGCAATTTTAGAGGGAGGGGGTTTACATCCACCACCACCACCACCCGCCCCAAGTGCTCAATTAGTATTTGTTTTATCAACTCTGAAAAGATGAAACACAAAATCAACCTTGGTAGAATTTGAACTCAGAACATAAAAAGCTGCCAGAAATATTGGTAAGAATTTTGTCTGATGCATTAACAATCCTGCCTGTATATAATGAGAATGTGTTTATAAAATTCCTTCATTCTCCAGGGTTTGTGTTGCTAATTCCAGCTAGTACCATTTACTTTAGTGTTGGTCTTTGTTTTAAGGGTTTTCCTTCCTCACTGTGGATTGCGTTTTAAGCGCTGGGAAGGAATTTGGCTCAGAATGTAAAGAACCAGAACAAATAACATTAAACATGCAATCCACTATTCTTACTATTCTGCCAATCACTACCCTAGATTTGTGCTTTATTTGTTGACCTTGGAAGAGCGAAAGGCCAAAGTTGAGCTTGACAGAACTTGATCTCATATTCCCTAGAGTCAAAAAAGCTAAAATACTGCAAAGTATTTTATCTGATGCTGTAATGATTCTTGCCAATTCACCATTGCCTTATAATGGAATAGTCTGGAAAATTTAGAAAACTAAACAAAAAAAAAAAAATTAGAATCTGCAGAAACACACTTTTGATTGTCTGTAGATTATTGTAGGTGCCATAGAGGATGTACATGTGTGTGTGAATATGTATTTATGTATGTGTTTGTATGTAAATATATATGTGTGTATAAATATGTAGGAGTGGCTGTGTGGTCAGTAGCTTGCTTCCCAACCACATGGTTCTGGGTTTAGTCCCACTGCGTGGCACCTTGGGCAAGTGTCTTCTACTATAGCCTCAGGCCACCAAAGCATTGTGAGTGGATTTGGTAGATGAGAACTGAAAGAAGCCCATCATATATATATATATACATACATAAATATATATATATATATATATATATATATATATATATATATAAATGCACATCGCTTATCTTTTTCCTGTTTCAGTCGCATACACATATATATATATATATATCTATATATGTATATATATATATATATATATATATATATATATATGTATGTATGTATATGTGTGTTTGTGAGTGTGTGTGTATGTGTTTGTCTCCTCACCATCACTTGACAACCGATGCTAGTGTGGTTACGTCGCCCGTAACTTAACCGTTCAGCAAAAGAGACCGATGGAATAAGTTCTGGGGTCAATTTGTTCGACTAAAAGGGTGGTGCTCCAGCATGGCCGCAGCCAAATGACCGAAACGAGTGAAAGAATAATATGTGTTTATAAAAAACATGTCTTTTTAAACGTTGGTGTTGAGCACAGTTTAGGTGTTGCAAGCAGCTCCAAATTTTGAAAGAGTTAAATTTATTACATATGTGTATATAGACATTTGTGTGTGTGTATGTATGTATATATAAACTGTAATTTTTGTATAATTATGTATTGTTAATATAACAATACATAAAGACGGGCTAGAGTTGAAGTGCTCAGCATGAGCTAGAATTCATCTTATAGTAAAAATGGATACATAAGGGTGGAAAATCACAGGAATAATACCATATGTCCAACGCAAGATACAATATGTGTGTTCAATTCCTTCAAGAATCAATAAATGAATTTATAGTATTCAGTCTCTAAAGTGTCTAAAAGGTACGGTAAAAAGACAAGCAAATACAACAATAAAAACTTTAGAAATATCGTGAATGTTCAAAATATTCATTAAAAGAATATTTATAAATATGCATGATTTCTAAGTTGTATAAAAATATGACAATTAAAGTTAAAACATTACGATGTGTAAACGTATATTATGATATAACATATAATGGGTAAATATATACGGTATGATGAAGTTATAAATTTACATGTATTATATTAAAAACGTGTACATTAGGACAAGATTTTAAAAAAACAAAAAAAAACAACATATAATATAAAAGTTAAGTTAAAAGTATACATCTACGGACCGTTTCTGAGATGTGTCTATTAATTAATATGGTGTTGTACTCATATTAGAGATTAGACACTCCCTTCATCAGGATGTTTGTTTTACATATAGAGAGGAAGGAAAAAAATATAGAGAACATAAAAAGTTTAGAGTGATACTTTTAACTTAACTTTTATATTATATAGGTTTTTTTTTTGGGTTTTTTTAATCCTGTCCTAATGTACACATTTTTAATATAATACATGTAAATTTATAACTTCATCATACCGTATATATTTACCCATTATATGTTATATCATAATGTACGTTTACACATCGTAATGTTTTAACTTTAATTGTCATATTTTTATACAACTTAGAAATCATGCATATTTATAAATATTTTTTTTAATAAATATTTTGAACATTCACTTTTACACTTTTACACTTTTACTTGTTTCAGTCTTTTGACTGCGGCCATGCTGGAGCACCGCCTTTAGTTGAGCAAATCGACCCCAGGACTTATTCTTTAGAAGCCTAGTACTTATTCTATCGGTCTCTTTTGCCGAACCGCTAAGTTACGGGTACATAAACACACAAGCATCGGTTGTCAAGCGATGTTGGGGGGACAAACACAGACACACAAACACATACACACATACATACATACATATATATATACATATATACGACAGGCTTCTTTCAGTTTCCGTCTACCAAATCCACTCACAAGGCTTTGGTCGGCCCGAGGCTATAGTAGAAGACACTTGCCCAAAGTTCATGATATTTCTAAAGTTTTTATTGTTGTATTTGCTTGTCTTTTTACCGTACCTTTTAGACACTTTAGAGACTGAATACTATAAATTCATTTATTGATTCTTGAAGGAATTGAACACACATATTGTATCTTGCGTTGGACATATGGTATTATTCCTGTGATTTTCCACCCTTATGTATCCATTTTTACTATAAGATGTATGTATATATATATGTGTGTATATGTATATATATCGTTGCAAACAAAACTAAAGAAAATTATTATATTTGATAACTTTATTAAATTCGTTTTTGTTTCACACATTATATATTTGGCTCTTTGCCATTGTTATTGCTTGTTAATAAAATATTTAATCAAGACAAATGGTTTGTTATGTATATTTAGTTTTGATATGCGTTGTTTTTTATTTTATTTATTATGTATTAGAATACAATAGAATTGTACAATATAATAAGACTAATAATGGAATAATAATACATTATGATAGAACAAAAGAATAATGCAATATGTTAAGATGATAGAAATAGTGATTTCAAATTTTTGCCATAAGGGCAGCTTGAAGGATGTGGGGATGAATCGATTACATCAACCCCAGTGCGTAACTGGTACTTATTTTATCGACCCCGAAAGGATGAAAAGCAAAGTCAACCTCAGTGGAATTTGAACTCAGAACATAACGACAGGTGAAATGCCACTAAGCATTTCGTCCAGCATGCTAACGATTCTGCCAGCTCGTCACCTTTCAGATTAAATGCAATAATAATCTATAATCCTTTTTACTTTAGTCACAAAGCTTGAAATATTGTGGGGAGGGTTAGTTGATTACATGGACCCCAGTGTTCAACTGGTACTTATTTTATGGACCCTGAAAGGGTGAAAAGTAAAATTGACCTAAGCAGAATTTGAACTCAGAATATGAAAATGGACAAAATGCTGCTGAGCATTTTGTTCAGTAATAATTCTGCCAGCTTGCTGCTTTAAATAATAATAATAATAATAATAATAATAATAATAATGATAATAATAATAATAATAATAATAATAATAATAATAGAATAATAGTTATCATCATCATTTGGTGTAATCTGCTCTCGGCACATTGAGTACCCAAGATTTCCATTCAGGTAGTCTATGATCCGTGATTTAATATGGACACAATTATAAGTACATGGTGGGGGTCTCAATCATTTCATGATGGCTGGCCACAAGTCTGTGTTTTGCTATCATGCCCTCTGTCCATATTGGGTTCATCTGCCATTTCAATCTTTGTGCACTTGGGGGGTAATATCACCTATATAACAATACTTCTGAGATTGTTGATACCCTCTTCTTAGTTTTGCTCACAAGCCAAAGCAAGGTACTGTCAGATCATTGCTTTACCCAGAATATATAATGGTTTCTAATTTAGGAACGAGGCCAGCAACTTAGAAGGGTTGGATTTGAACTCAGAATATAAAAGATTAAAAGAAAGGCGGTGAGCTGGCAGAAATGTTAGCACGCCAGGCGAAATGCTTAGTGGTATTTCGTCTGTCTTTACGGTCTGGGTTCAGATTCCACCGAGGTCAACTTTGTTTTTTGTCCTTTTGGGGTCGATAAACTAAGTACCAGTTACGTACTGGAGTTGATGTAATCGACTTAATCCCTTTGTCTGTTCTTGTTTATCCTCTCTATGTTTAGCCCCTTGTAGGCAATAAAGAAATAAGAAATACCAGATGGCATTTGTTTCCAGTCTTCCATGAAAACATGTCTGGCCACAAGAAAATATTATCTTACTTGAAAACAGGTAATGTTTGGCAACAAGAAGGTCATCTAGCCATAGAAAGTTTGTCCCAATGAATTCTACATGACCCATGAAAAGTGGATGTTAAAGCGATGATGATTATGGTATAAAGCAGGTGTTTTTCATCTGTTATAATTCCATTCACATTAAGGATGTTTTAAAAGATGATAAAATGACCCTTGCCCCCTTGAACAGTAATTTTATTTACTCACCCTGGAAAGAAGGAAAGTAAAGTTAACTTCAGTAGGGTTTGTGTTCAAATTACTTTCAGCATTTCACATCATTCAGAATGGAAAGAGATGTAACTAAACACCACAAGGTATTTTGTCCAGTGTAGCAAGGTATTTAATGACATCACTGGTACCATATAAAACGTACCTAGTATACACTGTGAAGTAGTTGGTGCTTGAAAGAGCACCCAACTGTAGAAACCATACCAAAACAGACATTGGGACATGGTGCACTCCTCTGGCTGGCCTGCTCTTGTGTCAAACCATTCAACCTGTGCCAGCATGGAAAATGGATGTTAGATGATGCCGATGATGACTACGTAATAATTCTGCCTTTAGTTACTCAATTATCGCCCACTCCTTTTCATTAATTAGCCTGATGAATCTCATGATTTAAACCAACTATTTATTATTAAAGTAAATAAATGCTATGTTGTCAGATTAAGATGTTGGCAAATTAAGGTTGTGACCCAGTTTCAGTTCCTCCTGGCTGGAAATACTTCATTCAACTAAATACTAAAGAGAAAAATTCCACCATTGTTGTAATAACAATTTCTCCAGCATTAATTTTTATTGATAAAGACGTGATAGAAATGTTAAATTCTGAGTGAACCAAAATACCAGCAATTTTTGAGGGAAGAAGATTTGGCGATACCATTGCCTTCAGTACTTCACTGGTATTTGTTTTATCAACCCCACGAGAAGGAAAAACAAAGCTGACTTCAGTGGGATTTAAATTCAGAATGTAAAACCGTGCTATGCATTTTATCCAACTCTAATCAGTCCTGATAGAGCAGACAGACTTATGATAAGTTCAGTGAAACCAAGACCATGTTGTTGTTTCTTCTTGAATGGTATACTTTAGACATTGTTCAATGTATCCAGCATTGGATTAACCATTAAGCAAAATAATAAGCATGTGCTTAGGGCATCAAGGGAAGGAGGGGGGCACCACAGAAATGGTAAATGATTTACAGCACAAAAGAAATCACTTTACACTTTCTAAAATAACATTCAGGACGCCTTTATCTCTACTAAGTATAGATGAAGATGTGTTACCTAAAATTAATTTTGAGGATCTGGTCAAAGACTTTGCAATTCAAGAAAGTAGGAGGAAACTTTTCAAATATAAATAAAGTGGAAATATACAAAAATAAACATTTTTTTCCCTCTCACTTTTTTGTTTCGTTTTGAAAAAAAAAAATTTATTTTATGGTTTGTTACTGTTTATATTTTGAATTACATAATCTTTTTGTGGGGCACCGAAATCTCTTAAGTGCTTACGGCCATGATGGGTCTTAATCCAGCCTTGAGTGTATCCTTTCATAAGAGAGCTGTCTTACAAAAAGAAACATGAATGGTTTGAGGGAGATTTGATTAGTATTTCTAGCAAGTTAAGTGACCTAGTAGAAGCTCCCTCATTGCCTTGTTATGGAAACTGTTTTAGTTGCAGGTAAAGAATAAAATGTGAAAAATGTGTTATGAGGACAATAACATAGTGTTTTGTCATAATTTTCTGGGGATCTTTTTTTTCTTTATTAATGTGTCATGGTTGGTTGACTTGCTAGAATGTTGGCTAACTAGAAGAAGTGATCATGGCCCATTTACTACTATGAATATTTTATTATATATCATGCAAAGACTTAACCCTTACTTTCTGATACAATGGAGAGGAGTAAGGCACAGTTCACTGCTTTGGTATCAAAAAGACTGTGTAATAAACTTCTTTTGACAAGCTGTAAGACTAATTTTTTATTGGCATATTCCTAGCATAATTTTGATGTATCTTGGGAGTGTCGTTATGCCAATAATAAACACACACGCTGGTTCTATTCACTTCTTTATTATTTATTTCCCAATTGGTTAACTATTTAACCCAGTTAACTAATCAATCATTTGATTAATCATTTAGTCAGTCAATCAATCAATTAGATTTGTCAAAGTCCTTTTGTTGTTATTCATGATCTCATCAATAACATGCTCTCTCTACTTCAGCTCTGATTGAATGATCAATGCAATGAGTAATTAAAAGGATTGATTAGCTAATTGGTTAACTGGTTAACCAGTTGATAAATAAATGACAAAGAAGTGAAATAGAATCAGTGCATGTGTTGAAATTTCAACATCAACAACAGTGTATTTTTGTTTGTATGTATGTATGTATGTATGTGTGTATGTATGTATGTATGTATGTATGTATGTATGTATGCATGTATGCATGTATGTATGTATGTATACATTTATGTATGTATGTATGTATGTATGTATACATTTATGTATGTATGTATACATTTATGTATGTATGTATGTATATATGTATGTATGTATGTTTGTATTTGTGTTTACCGGTGTTATGTCAAAAGCGTAACTTAGCAATTCAATCAATATGAATCGATAAAATAAATACTAAAGAATTACAACCTCAATATGATCGCAGTCCAATGTCTGAAACCAGTAAAATAATTGCGTAATATCGACATTTTGACATTGAAGAGACAGACAGACAGACAGACAGACAACAACCTCCTGACTTATCGACGGCCACTTTCATAAACATAACAAACATGTAATAAGATTGTCATAATTCTGTTAATTTTATCTCAAGAAAAAAAATATATATATTGACTCATTTATTAAGTTATTCTTAACGGTCTGAAACACCAATTAAGATCTTCAGAGTTGTTTCCCTTCCATCATTTATTCTCGATGAAGTCTACCTTGGCTCTTTCTTTACCTCTTTTACTTGTTTCAGTCATTTGACTGTGGCCATGTTGGAGCACTGCCTTTAGTCGAGCAAATCGACCCCAGGACTTATTCTTTGTAAGCCTAGTATCTATTCTATCAGTCTCTTTTGCCGAACCGCTAAGTTACGGGGACCTTAACACACCAGCATCGGTTGTCAAGCGATGCTGGGGGGACAAACAAGGACACATAAACATACGCACACACACACACACACATATATATATACATATATATGACGGGTTTCTTTCAGTTTCTGTCTACTAAATCCACTCGCAAGGCTTTGGTCGGCCCAAGGCTATACTAGAAGACATTTGCCCAAGGTGCCACGCAGTGGGACTGAACCCAGAACCATGTGGTTCGTAAGCAAGCAACTTATCACACAGCCACTCCTACACCTTCACTTTTCTTCAGGGTCGATAAAACAAAGTACCAGTCGTGCATTTAGGGCGATGTAATCGACCAATCCCATCCCTTTAAAACTGTTATCCTTTTCTGCCAAAATCAAAAATCATTATCGAGCTGACACAATCGTTAGAGCTGTCCGAAAAAATGCTTTGCTCTTCAGGCTCTTTACGCTCCAAGTTCAATTCACGCCGAAGTCGAGTTTGCTTTATATATTTCCGGGACTGGTTGATAAAACGAAGTATCATTCAAGCACTTAGATCAATGATATCGATTATCCCCCTCCCTTTAAATTTGTTGGCCTTGTGTCAAAATTAGAAACAATTATTTAGTAATATAGTGTTGCGGTGGAAGTATGCCATTGACCAGGTCGCAGACAAGACGACGAAACTTTTGACACGAAATAATAAGCTTTTAAATGAAGTTAACAGTTTATCTTTTGTGTGTGTGTGTGTGTGTGTGTGTGTTTTCCATCCATCTTCTCTGCCTGCGGGAGGGGATTGGGAGTTTGGTAGCGTCCTCAAGCATTTCCTCTTATGGTCCTATCAGAAAGAACCGCCATTATACTTTCCACGTAGAATCCCAAGCGTGACCAACTGAGTCAATGGATATTATCCAACTATGTTCGTTCTTGGTCTACCCTTAGGTCTCCTATCAGTTGGCTCGGCTTGAAGAATTCTTGCCTGCGATATTCTAATTTCGTATCGGTATTATCGGAGTTGTGACTTCCCGATGCAGAGAAGCCGTGGCTCGATCTGAAGAGACTCCCTCATCTCCCAGCTACGCACCTCGTCGAGTAACCTTACTCAAGATATGCTTCGGAAGAATTCCATTTCGACCGCTTGTGTTCGTGATCGTAATCTTTTGGTCATTAGCCTACCTTCTTTGACCCCAGGTGAAAATAGGGACGAAAACCGAACTGAAGATTGCGAGTTTGACATTTTTTTAATACCCTCTTCGCTTCTGGGGGTCAAATGTTGGAGCCAGCGGATTACTTTGCCAGCTTTTGCAATTCTAACGTCTAATTCACGCTGTAATTGCAATTTTGTTATAATATAAAATTTCTAAAAGTTGTTTCCCTTGCATGCTGATTATCACAAAAATATACGAGGGATTGTATTCCCATTACTCCGCCAAGGCCAACTTCAAAACCTAAACATTCAATGTCACACGAGGAATCGAACTCTTCGAACGAATTGTGTGGCTTTCATGTTGTCCTTTGGCTTGACGTCGAAAAAAATACGAAATAGAAGGAGTATGAAAAATTTGACGTGTGATTATATTCTTTCTGTAATTTTGTATTTTTTTTATTGCTTCTATCATTTTGAAAACACGTGTTTCCTTTAAGTTTTCCTTAGCTTTTTGACAACGTTTACCTGCATAAGTTTTTTCTTTTATTTTTATTCCCACCTCTTCATTATTCAGTGCAGTTTGTATTTTCTGTTGAGATGTACGTTTTGCGGTTTTGACACATTCACACACCTCGACAGCTAAGAACCCGCAAGAAAACCAGTGCAAGGTCGCTCGACCTATGAGCAATAACAACTAAATTTCCCTCAAACCACACTTAATAAGAAAAAGATACATTGGAGCGGGCTTTCGGAAATGCTGTCACGAATAAGATGGTGGATTAACAGAATCTGTAAAGCATCGGCGAAACTTTAATTTATGATAAAAAAAATTTGTTTACTAAACTATGAATCTCTTACGTTTAAAATGTATAATTCAAACAGGTGTAGGCATAGTTGCATGATTGAGAAGCTTGCTTCCCAACCTTTTGGATTTGGGCTCAGTTCCAGTACGTGTTACTTTGAGCAGAGTGGAAAGAAATGAACCAAGCATGCTCCATTGAATGTGCAATGTGAGAGTGTGTGAAAGAATTAGTAAAAAGGTGCTGATTGGAAAACTGAGTCTAAGAGGAATCATATGTGTACAAGAAGACTCCACTGGATGAGGACAGCTTTATAAAGAAGTGTCATTCACTTAATGTGGCTGAAACCTGTGGGAAGAGGAGAGATGGATGAAGTGGTGAAGGGTGACCTCAGGACCCCAAACCTGACGTATGAGATGACAAAGGACCAGGATTTTTGACGATGAGAAGTTCTCAAAATGACTGACGCAAAACTGAGTTGTGGAAATGTTGTTTTGGGTTCCCCACCTTCATACATTATGCCAGCCTCTTCCCTCTGCTCCCACCAGCTCCACAGAGTACTGAGCCATATCATATCTCTCTCTTCTCCTTCCCCATCCCCTAGGAACTATATTATCGTTACAACTCCTGCTGCTTACTGCCCCTTTTCTTCTGCATCTCTCTATCTTCTCCAACTCGTGGTTCTTGTTTCATCCATCATTCAACCCTATTTATTTTGGCTGTCTGCCTCCCACCCCTCATCTACCTTCCCATACAGTCTTACAAACCACCCATCCGCTTCTACTCATCTTGTGCTTGTGGTGCTACCCGGGTAACTTATCATCATTGTTTTTGTGTTGTAGTTCCTACTGTTTATTTTCTCTTTATCCCCACCTTCTTTCCCCTACTAGATGTGAGTAACCATGCAGATCCCTTTACAGGAACCTGCTCCATTTTTCATAGTAATCCCCTCAGCCCCTAGCATGAAGCTGGCTCCCCATCCCTTTCAGTAGTTAGTGAATTGTATGGTAACCTTAACAGGGCAGATGACAAGAAATGAAGTACCCCATCCACACTGTAAAGTGGTTGGTGCTAGGAAGGGCATCCAGCTGCAAGGTATGTGCCAAAGCTGACCTTAGAGCTCAATGTTGTTCTTAGAAACATCGGATCTTGTGAAACCAGCCAACCCTGTGTGCAGACAATTTGCCAACAGATAATTCCCACACGGCCCCAGGCTCAACATGGAGGCCTACATCAAGTGCTTGAAGGAGGTTGTGCTGCTCTGGGTCAAGAGGGTGGCTGCTGGAACACCCTATATCTGGCAACAGGACTTTGCACCAAGCCACACAATAGTCCTGTCTGTAAGCTGTCTGTCGGCGAATTGTCTGTCTGCCATCCAACCCATGCCAGTATGACATTTAATAATGATACAACATTTTAACTTTTATCAAATTTCTTCATGCTTATACAAAATGAGGAAAGGAATACTAATTTTCAAAAGAAATATATTTATAATCTTAAGATTAAAAAAAAGAAGCTATTTTTTTCATTTGAATATTTGCAATAAACATGTTATTACTTTCCTAATTTTTATTAACGTATTCACAATCTATTCCATTGAAAACCTGTGCCTGCAAAAAAATTTCATTTACAAATGTGTATTTTCCAGAAAGTTATGACATTCATCCTGCATCTTTTTTATGTTAATTTTCTCTGTACCTTGTTTTTACTTTCTCTCCCTCACTTCTCTCTGTATGATGTAAAGCATGACTAGAGAAATCATCCAGCCACTATCAAACTGAGACTATGCAGTAGGAAGAATGTTGTGGAATCTATAAACGTGAGAGAAAAAGAGAACATCAATTTGGTGGATTCTGTGAACAATAGAATGTAAAATAAAGGGAGGGAGATTAGTTTATCTTTTATCCTTCTGATTATCATCATCATCAATAACCTCCGTTCTCCATGCTAGTAATGGGGTTGATAATATATAAATGCTAATCAACTAGTCAAATATTGAGATTGATTTAATCAATTATTTTTATCCTCCTAAATTGTACCTATGTTTGAAATGAATTTTTTTATCATTTACACTCTGTCTCTTATCAAATGCTTATTTTATTTTATTTTTTCCGTCTGCAGGAAAATAAACCATAGAATTTCTCCTAAAGATGTCCTACCAGTTACCGCTTCAGTTTGTCCGTTGCAGTCGTCTTGTTGGAGAGAAAAATACAAATTTTTTCCATTTAAGGCAAACACAATTGCTGCTTACCAAAGTAAAGAATGTGATATTTTCCTCCAATTTCTCTAACAAGTCTTCATTGCCAGATTACAATTATAATCTTCCAGGAGAAGGAAAACGCAAGAAACAGTAATTTCTTTCCACTTTTTTATTTTTATCATTTTACAGCTTTTTCTTTCCTACTTCTGGAATATTGTTCTGTTACACTCAATAAATTAAATATCAGTGAAACACTGGACTCGATGTAATCGACTTAGCCCCTCCCCCCAAATTTCAGGCCTTGTGCCTTTAGTAGAAAGGTTTATTATTATTATTAAGGTGGTGAGCTGGCAGAATCGTTAGCAAATCATTAGCAACATTTTGCTCATCTTTCTGAGTTCAAATTATTATTATTACCTCTGCCTTAATGAAGATGAAGGTATTGTTTTCAGTTGTGTTTGTTTGTCCATGGACAAGATGTCTCAAGAACCACTGGTTGGATTTGGATGAAATTTTCAGGGATGTTTGGCCTCGTGACTGGCACAAACTGATTAGATTTTGGGATCGATCCAGTACTGGACAAGGATTCTGGATTATTTTTCCTGTTTCTTTTACTTAATTTTTGTGAGCAGTTGGGTTCATTTTTAGAATTCTCATTTGTGAGAGCAGTCGAGTTTATTTCAGATATTCTCATTTTAAAAATCATCTCTGGCTAATTGTTGAGAAGACATTGGTGTTGCTTCAGCAGAGGTTTGCACTCTCTGATTGCTCTTGTTATTATTATTATTATCATTATGGCAGTGAGGTGTAGAATTGGTTGATGTTTGGAAGGGCATTCAGCCGTAGAAACCATGCCAAATCAGACTGGAGTCTGGTGCAGCCTCCCAGCTTGCCAACATGGACAACAATTACTCTTTTACCTCTTTTACTTGTTTCAGTCATTTGACTGCGGCCATGCTGGAGCACCACCTTTAGTCAAGCAAATCGACCCCAGGACTTATTCTTTGTAAGCCTAGTACTTATTCTATCTGTCACTTTTGCTGAACCGCTAAGTTACGGGACATAAACACACCAGCATCGGTTGTCAAGTAATGTTGGGGGGACAAACACAGACTCACAAACACACACATAGATATATATATATACATATACATATATACGACGGGCTTCTTTCAGTTTCCGTCTACCAAATCCACTCACAAGGCTTTGGTCGGCTGAGGCTATAGTAGAAGACACTTGCCCAAGGTGCAACGTAGTGGGACTGAACCCGGGACCATGTGGTTGGTAAGCAAGCTACTTACCACATAGCCACTCCATTGTTAAATGATGATGATAATTATGGAGAAAAATTATGTTTATTTTGTTTTATAGAAAAAACTTTACCTCCAATGTAAAACTTATTGGTGAGGTCTTGTATGGAATTCATCCTGTCCTGCTTGCACTGAAGAAAAACAGTCGTGCCTGTCACAAACTCTATATACAAAAATCTTCAGGACAACGGTCTGAACTGCTGCAGCAGATTATCTCCCTTGGTATCGAACGCAATATCACAGTGACTGCCTTTCGTAAAGAAAAATTGGATAAATTGTCTGGTTCACGGCCTCACCAGGTAAGCTTCATCAACTTTTGAGTTTTCTGCCCCCAGTTATCATCTTCGTTATTGTTATTATTATCCAGAATCATTAGCATGTAAAACAAAATGCTTAGCAACATTTATTGTCTTTACATTCTGAGTTCAAATTCCACTGAGGTCGACTTTGCCTTTCATCTTTTTGGGGTTGATATATATATACATATATATATATATATACGACGGACTTCTTTCAGTTTCCGCCTACCAAATCCACTCACAAGGCATTGGTCGGCCTGAGGCTATAGTAGAAGACACTTGCCCAAGGTGCCACGCAGTGGGACTGAACCCGGAACCATGTGGTTGGTAAGCAAGCTACTTACCACACAGCCACTCCTGCGCTGATGTGTATATGTTTTGTTCAACACTGCTTCATACACCTTAAGTTATACTTTTTATATTTTACCTAACATTTTATTCCTTTTTTTTTTTTTTTTCTCCCTAGGGTGTATGTATGGATGTGTCTTACCTTAAGATGCAGGAACTGAAGTCAGAAACATTCAGGTAATTTAATTCGATCAATACACCTTTTTATTGATTTATTTGCAGACATTTGTCACTTGCCTGTTTTCCTGTGTCACATCTCACCCACCTGTAAGGCAGCCTCTTCATTGCCTTACAGAACCATTTTACCATCAGAAACCTATTTCTACCTATCTGGGATGGGTAAAATTCCCGATGTCCACAGACGAGTAATCTCCAGCAGTCCTTGTCCCTCATCATCGCTGTCATGTTCTGACTCTCCCAGCGATCAGTGTCTGTCCTTAGGGCATCGACATATGTCATCCTCGGTCTCCCTCTTCTAGTGTGTCCGTGTAGGGGCTCCCACAGAAGCACTGAGTGCAGTATCAACTCTGAATGATGGTGAGCATGTCCAGCTAACCTCAGTCTCCTCTGTGTTATTTTCAAGCTAATTTTTGGGAGGCTCTTGTACAGCTCTGAGGTCTTCATCCTCAGTGTATACTGATTAATGTTCAGAGCCATCTTCACCATTCTCGTGTAGCACCCATCCATCATCTGAGTGAGTTTCTTGGTTAGCATCCAAGTCTCTCAGACCTGTACAACAGCACAGACTCCACTGCAGAAACGAAGAGATGGATCTCCAGATCTTTATGAAGGTCCAACTTCCATACAAATTTCAAACTCGAGCTTTTTTGACACACATGTGTTTACAAAAGACTCACATTTCCTCAGAGTCTATTTACAAAAGACTCCCATTTCCTCAGGGTCTATTTACAAAAGACTCACAACGCCTCAGAGTAGAAACTGAAGGTTTGAAGCTATCCCATAATCAGAGGCTGTTTTAAAGAAACAATTGACTACTCACACCTGAACTCACCTGCACACACACACATTCTCTCTCTCTCTCTAAGGGGAGTAACTCTGAGGGAGTCATTGTGACAGCGTTGACGTTTCACTGCTACCATGACAACCAACCTTATTTCTTCTTTAAATATCAAGTTTAAAAGCTGAGTCAAAAGAGAGAAGTTACAACTTGATGAAATCTCCAGGCAGTTTAGATACACAAATCTCCGATATCCAAGCGGCTAAAAAGTATTAGCAGAAGTGCTTCCAAGAGTCATGACCCGGATGCAGCCTGGGCCTCTTACTGTGTAAAATGTTAAGGGCTGAAATGCCTGCTTTAGAGGGGTTTCTTCACTGAAGACCTTCTGCTATTCAACTCTTTTGAGAGTTTCTTACCACTAGGTACATAAATATATCAATGATATATATATATCATCATCATCATTTAACATCCACTTTCCATGCTGGCATAGGTTGGACGGTTTGACCGAGGGCTTCAATCTGATCTGGCAATGTTTCTACACCCGGATGCTCTTACTAACGCCAACCACTCTGAGAGTGTAGTGGGTGCTTTTTACGTGCCACCAGCATGAGGGCCAGTCAGGCAGTACTGGAATCGGCCACGCTTGAATCGTGCTTTTTATGTGCCACCGGTACGGGAGCCAGTCAGGCAGCACTGGCAACAACCACACTCGAATGGTGCTTTTTATGTGCCACTAGCATGGAACCAGTCAAGCGGCACTGGCATTGACCATGCTCAAATAGCGTGGAGGCCCTGTTTCTGTTCATTTAACAAAAGTATTTTTAAGAGTGGTTATCTATTTTCTATATTTAATTATTTAATTCATTTCTTTATTGAACAGTCAATTATGTTTACAAGAAACTGAAAAGAAATCGTCTGAGCAGCAGTTATTTTTGGTTCTTTATCAAGTTCAGGTTTGTTAAGTACCTTCGCTTTCTTTTGAACATCCTTATTGTCAATATTTATATCACCCACCAAGGCAGCAGTGAGCTGGTTGAAACGTTAGCATGCCAGGCGAAATGCTTAATGGTATTTCATCTGCCGCTATGTTCTGAGTTCAAATTCTGGTACTAGATTCCTTTGCTCAAAAATATAAGGACACAGATCATATCGTATAGCCAGCTGGAGACGATGTCTCCTGGGTTTAAATTACAGCAACATTCGTCCTAAACCAGGACTGCCATGTTATGTTGGCAAACAATCTTTACTCCAAAGTACTGTTGTTGAATATCTCTCGTTGTGAGATTTAAAAATAGTAATTTTCTAAGTTTGGTTAAATTTTGATAACTAGCTGTCCTCAACAACTCTGACAATCAAGAAACACACACACACACTCACTTCGATTGAATCGTTAATCATTCAGTGTTTATAGCGAGATAAATAAAATGGATAGTGACAAAAAAAAAAAATGCTTGGAAAAACGTTAGTGTAGATCATTTCCCCACCCCACCCCACCCTGTAATCATAAAGCCTCATTTTTTAAACCAGAATTAAGTGGTTCAGAATATACTCAAATACTGATCACGTTTCTTTTATTCTTTTACTTGTTTCAGTCATTTGACTGTGGCCATGCTGGAGCACTGCCTTTTAGTCGAACAAATCGACCCCAGGACTTATTTTTTGTAAGCCTAGTACTTATTCTATCGGATTCTTTTGCTGAACCGCTAAGTTACGGGGACGTAAACTCACCAACATCAGTTGTCAAGTGATGTTGTGGGGACAAACACAGACACACAAACATATACACACATACATACATACATATATATATACGATGGGCTTCTTTCAGTTTCCATCTACCAAATCCACGCACAAGGCTTTGGTCAGCCTGTGACTATAGTAGAAGACGCTTGCCCAAAGTGCCATGCAGCGTGACTGAACCCGCAACCATGTGGTTGGTAAGCAAGCTTCTTACCACACAGCCACTCTTGGTTTGTTTTTTAATCCATTCTTCCTTTACTTTCAGGATCCCATGAACTTTGGTGCTATTTTACGCAGCGCTTATTACTTCGGTGCAAACAAAGTCATTTTCTCAAAAGAAAACAGGTAACTTATTTTAATTTGCTTTTTTGTCACTAAAGTTATCTTTGAGCGAATTTTCCATTTTGCTGGTGCCCATGTTTAAGCACCCAGTACATTCTGTACTGTGGTTAGCACTAGGAAGGGCATCCAGCCATAGAAACCATACCAAAACAGACGAGTGGAGCCTGGTACAGCCCTCTACCTTGCCAGTTCCTGTCAAACCATCCGATCCATGCCAGCATGGAAAATAGATGTTGTTGATAATAATAATAATAATAAAATTATTGTATAGGCGCAGGAGTGGCTGTGTGGTAAGTAGCTTGCTTACCAACCACATGGTTCTGGGTTCATTCCCACTGCATGGCACCTTGGGCAAGTGTCTTCTACTATAGCCTCGGGCCGACCAAAGCCTTGTGAGTGGATTTGGTAGACGGAAACTGAAAGAAGCCCGTCGTATATATATATGTATATATATATATATATATATATGTGTGTGTGTGTATATGTTTGTATGTCTGTGTCTGTCCCCCCAACATCGCTTGACAACCGGTGCTGGTGTGTTTATGTCCCTGTAACTTAGCGGTTCGGCAAAAGAGACCGATAGAATAAGTACCAGGCATCCAAAGAATAAGTCCTGGGGTCGATTTGCTCGACTAAAGGCGGTGCTCCAGCATGGCCACAGTCAAGTGACTGAAACAAGTAAAAGAGTAAAAGTGCTCAGGTGCACTACAACTTGTCAAAAGTGCGTATCAAGTATATGCAGTATTGTACAAATGTCTGGAAAGTGAACAGTGTATGAGTCAGGTACATGCTTGCGTGTGTATGGAGGGGAGAAAATCAGGTGTAGTGTTGGTGGATCTCGGGAAGCATGGAAGTTTTGAAGAATGCAGTGCTCCGACAACTAACAACTGACGCCGGCAGTTTGTTCTATGCTTCAGCAACCCTTAGCGTGAAAAAGTGTTTCCGAAAGTCATGGGAGCTGTGCTGTTTTCTGACTTTGTAAACATGTCCACGGGTGTTAGACAGGTGGAGTTTGAAAAGGTGCTCAGAGTTATTGCTAGTAAGATGGTTAATAATTTTATGGGCGTCTGCCAAGTCAGCTGCCAGACGTCAGAGTTTCAATGTGTCCATACCCGATGATGGTAGTGTTTTGGAGGCATGATTCAGTCATCACTGTAAATAAAGCACTCAGCGCTTACTTAGAAGGACGATAGTTGCAATAGCTGTAGCTTGACACCTTAGTTTTAGATAAATGAATACACCTGTGTGTGTGTGTGTGTGTGAAAGAGAGAGTACATTAGTTTAATGTGTATTCGTTAGTTGAAGGTGAGATGGTGTAATACACAAACACATCTGTGGCTGTAATTAAAGAATGAATAATATATGTACAGTAAATTCTGTATAAAAACTACATTATTTTTATTATTTCTTCTGGGTGGATTGGAAGACACACATTCTGTTTAGTTCCCCTTGGACCAAATAGTTTCAGCTACTCGACTACACCTGCTACATATGGCTATAGGGATGTAAACACACCAGCACCAGTTGTCCAGTGATTGTGGAGTACAAACACAGACACACACACATATAAATATATATACATACAACAGGCAGGTTTCTTCCATATTTCATCATCATCATCGTCGTTTAACGTCTGCTGTTCATGCTGGCATGGGTTGGATGGTTTGACTGAGGGCTGGCAAACCAGAAGGCTGCACCAGGCTCCAATCTGATCTGGCAAAGTTTCTACAGCTGGATGCCCTTCCTAACGCCAACCACTCTGAGAGTATAGTGGGTGCTTTTTATGTTCCACTGGCACAAGGGCCAGTCAGGCGGCACTGGCATTGCCAATCAAATCCACTCACACAGCTTTGGTTGGCCTGGAACTATTGTAGAAGACACAATGGGACTGAACCTGGAACCATGTGGTTGAGAAGCAAATTTCTTACTACATAGCCATGCCTGCACAAAATTATAAAGAAAACTAATGGTGTGTTGTAGCACTTTTAGCCCCTTATTCATTATATTGGGGGTTGACAAAGGTTGAAAAATCCCCATTTTAGACCGAGGGGACAGAGGAATTGCTGAGTGGGTGGGGATTTAGTGTGGTAAGTGTTCAACCTAAACTGCTGTAGTCTAAGAGTTGAGATGGGAAACATGGCCAAGGATGCCAATGCCACGGAGATGCAGTTCTTTGGGAAGAAAGATTGAGCAAATTACTTAACTCTATTTTCTTACTGTCTTGAATTTTGGTTTCAGTTCCATAATAAACCCTGTGGTGAGCAAAAGCAGTGCTGGGGCTTTAGAGCTGCTTCCAATGGCATTTACCAACACAGAACAAACCCTGATGTCTCTCTTAAGGGTAACTTATCTTCTTATTTATAAATCTTTCTTTATTTTGTTTCTCTGTACGGATGTAGATTGGCTCATTCTAAGACAAACTCTGATTTAGGCAAGTGCTGAAATAAAAGGACCGACCATATGTAAGAAATCAATCAATTATGATTGATTGGTCTCCTGATTATCAATAAAATAACAAAAGCAGCTGACCAACCTTATTACTTACAGACAAACAATGCAATTGTGCTTTTTCAGAGAGTAAGCTGTAGAAAAAGAAAAAAAATTGTGATAAAAGAAAACTGTAGTTTTGAAATTAGCATAGCACCAGAGGTCAATGTGTGGCAGAGCCTTCCGAGCTCACATCAGACTGATTGACCACAGCCAGACACACCATGCCCTGTCTTCTTCTCCTATGTGATGTCCTTGGCTATCGTTGACAAAGACTGACAAACAAATAAATGGCTGGCATTAGGAAGTTGCATCCAGCTATGAAAGCTTGCTGCATCTTCTGGTTGCCAGCTCCTGTCAAACCATTCATCTCATGCCAGTATGAAAGACTGATGTCAAATGATGATGATATATATATATCTTCTTTTTATTTTTTATTTACAGAATCTAAAGAAATATGGATGGAAACTTGTAGGAACTGTTGGTAAGAATTGTGAATTTGAGGGAAAGACTTTGAAACAAATTGGAGATATCTGCCTCCATGATCCAACAGTACTCATCGTTGGTAAGTCATATGAGTAGATTTTGGTTGCTGTTTTCTGATGAATCGCTATGTTATTTTATATTTCAAACTCCAGTTTAATAATGAGAAAATCATTTTACTAACTTCATTATTTTCAAAATTAATCGACACAAAGGCAGTTCATTGGAAATTTGGTAAAATAAAAAGGTTAATGTGGTTGCTTGTCTTGCTAGAAATAGAAACCAGATCACTCGTTCTTGTCTTAGTAAATGAAGAACATATATAATGTAATCCTAGACACATTATTTATGAATAAAATATTTGAAATCTGAAATCGAAATTGAACCAAATCCAACGACTGGCACCCATGCCAACCTCTCCTTCATTGGACACTAAACTCTGCTTGCGAAGACCTGTTGGGGCAAGTGAAATTGAAATCGATGACTGGCACCTGCACCAGTGGAGCACTAACAGCACTGTCCGAGCGTGTTCATTGCCAGAGCAGCTGTCTGGCTTCCGTGCTAGTGGCCCGTAAATAGCACCATTTAAGTGTAATCGTTACCAGCATTGCCTTCTAGCACTTGTGCTGGCGGCATGTTAGAAAATCATTTGAGTGAGGTCGTTACCAGTGCCGCTAGACTGGCTCCCATGCAGGTGGCACATAAAAAACACCTTTTTGAGCGTGGGCATTGCCAGTACCATGTGACTGGCCCTCGTGCCGGTGGCACGTAAAAGCACCCACTACACTCTCAGAGTGGTTGGCGTTAGGAAGGGCATCCGGCTGTAGAAACTCTGCTAGATCAGATTGGAGCCTGGTGCAGCCATCCAGTTCACCAGTCCTCAGTCAAATCGTCCAACCCATGCTAGCATGGAAAGTGGACGTTAAACGATGAGAAAAAGATGTGACAGTGACAGCTAGAACGCCCTTGATTGTAAGTCTGCTTGATCTGGAATTAAACAGTAACGTGTTATTTTACAAGTCACTGTATGTAATCATTTATTTCTATTAGGTAACGAAGGTACTGGTCTCTCCAAACAGATGTTGCATTTGTGTGACCATCTGGTGACAATCCGTTCCCATGTGGACAATGAGCAGATTGATATTGATTCCCTCAATGTGTCAGTAGCTACAGGTGAGTACACAGTTTTATTGCAATATTTCATTTGTCAAAGGCGGAAAGGTGGCAGAAACGTTAGCATGCTGGGTGAAATGTTTAGCGGTATTTCATCTATCTTTATGTTCTGAGTTCAAATTCAGCCGAGGTCGATTTTGCCTTTCATCCTTTCAGGGTCGATAAATTAAATACCAGTTGTGTACTGGGGTCGATCTAATCAACTGCCCCCCCCCTCCCCCAAAATTTCAGGCCTTGTGCCTAGAATAGAAAAGATTATTTTATAATGCAGCAAGCTGGCTGAAACATTAGTACATGGGGCAAAATGCTGAGTTCAAATTCTGCCAAGGTCGACTTTGCCTTTCATCCTTTCGGAGTCAATAAATTAAGTACCATTTGCATACTGGGGTTGATCTAATCAACTGGCCCCTCCCCAAAAGGGTATTTTATTTGTCAAGAGGTCCTAGTATACAATAGTTGTGCTGAGATATTCGGGCATCCTGTCTCCACTGTCTACCTTTTTTCCAGCAACTTCCATCCTGCTTTTTATGCCACTATCGTGGGAGCTAGTCGGGGAGCACTGGCATTGACTACATTTGGATAGTCCTTTCTACGTGCCACCAGCACAGGAGTCAGTCAGGTGGACCTTTGGTAATTTTTTCTTTTCTTTTTTTTTTCTAGGAATACTGCTGCATTCACTGAAGAAAACATCGCAGATGTCTTAAAACTGCAGCGTTAAAGAAGGCCATTCAATCACTGATCATTAATCATTATTGTACAGATGTACTGTTTCTACATCTTCACCGAAACCGACCTAAAACATCTCCCAATCCTACTTCCCCTTGTAATTCCCTCCCCACATATGTCTACATGTTACACCCAGACATCAACTACATCAATGTCACCAGTCTAAGAGATGGCACAAAATCTTAGAAAAGAAAACACAACATCGAACATTCTCTTTTTTTAATGAAAGAAAAGACCTGTGAAACAAATTATAAAATATAGCATTTATTTAATATTTACAAAAGAGAAGCTTGGTAGCTTCCTGAATCACTGTCAGGATTCTGTAAACTGTTTCTCAAAGTCTTCTTCAGAAATCTGTCAAAAAAACAAAGAAAATGTGACTGATTAAAAGCATCCAAAGCTGGTATTAACGGAACTGAATTAAATAAGTAGAGTTTATGTAAGGATTTTCAAGGTTTACCAGCTTCAAAATGATGATATTTAAAAGATTTGTAAATAGAAATGATTTTGGTAGGTACTTTTTTAATAAAAGTAAAAAGCCTAAAATATTTTTTGTTTGTTTTAATTGTTTCCTTATTTGCTGATATATAAGACACAGGTTTTACAAGTGTATTTTCTTTGCTAAAACAAATTTAGTTTGTTCCATCGTACATTTATTGGCACCAGTGCTGGTACCATGTAAAAAAAGTATCCAATCCACATTGTAAAGTGATTGGCGTTTGGAAAGGCATCCAGCTGTAAATATCCTGCCAAAACAGACACAGAAGTCTTGTGCAGTCTTCTGCCTGGCCAGCTCTTGTCAAACTGTCCAACCCATGCCAGCATGGAAAGCAGACGTTAAACAACGATGATGATTTTCACCCTCAAAACACATAACCCTGTACTTATGTCATAGGATGCAACACTAAAGACAAGGTCTTTGGATTCCATTATTCCACATTCCCAGCAATAACAACCAGTAATTAATACTTCCAAGACCTTCCCATATAACAGCAGTTTGGACGACTTTTTGTTTTTATACCAGAATCTGAAGAAATTGCAAAGAAGAGGTGCCAAGCATCTCAACAGACCAAGGACATAATTAACTGACAAATATTAATTAGTAAAAAACTCGTGTATTCCCTTACTTTGCCTTTCTTCTGTTTCTTTAATAACCGATAGTCATCCTGAAGGTCTTTTATTTCTTCTAATCTTGACTTCTCTGCTGCTTCAAGCTTACTCTTCTGCACACTCTCTGTCATCTTCATCTTCTTGTTCTTCTTCTTTAGCTTATTCGTCTCTTGCCGTTTTTTCTTTATTTCCTTCTTCTCTTTCTTCTTTGACCAGGCAATTGTCTATCGAGATTACAAACAGATCTTAATTAAAATTAAAAGGCAAGAACACCAGGAACAATAATTTCAAACATTGACAGCTCTACACCGATGTTTGGGTGAACAACATTTTCATTTAAATTCATCACCAGTGCATTAATAGGTGCTGGTATGGCAGTGTGGGTCAGTTCACTTCCCAACCACATGGATTTGAGTTCCGTCCCACTGAGTGACACTTTGGGCAAGTGTCTTCTACATAAATCCCAGGTTAACTAAAACATCGTGAGTGGATTTATTAGATGGAAACTGAGAATAGCCCATAATGCATGCATGTTTGTGACTCCTTGTTTCAATATTATGCACGCCTGACTGGCACCTGTGCTGATGGCATGTAAAAAAGCACCATTCTAATACCAGTGACTGATACCAGTGTCACATAAAAAGCACTATTCGAGCGTGACTGAGGCCAGTTCCGCCTGACTGGCTCCCATGCTGGTGGCATGTAAAAAGCACCATTCAAGTGTGACTGATGCCAGTGCCACCTGACTGGCACCTGTACCATGTAAAAAAAGCACCCACTACATTCTCGGAGTGGTTGGCAATAGGAAGAGTCCTATATATATATATATATATATATATATATATATATACATACATGTATATATGTGTATGCATTTGTCCCCATCACTAAGCAGTTGGCAAAAAGAGTCCAATAGAATAAGTACTAGGCTTACGAAGAATAAGTCCTGGAGTCAATTTATTCGATTAAAGGTGGTGCTCCAGCATGGCCCCAGTCAAATGACTGAAACGAGTAAAAGAGTGTGTGTATATATATATATATATATATATATATATATGTATGTATGTATGTATTGCCATCTGGTTTCACCAGTCCTCAGTCAAATCGTCCAACCCATGCTAGCATGGAAGGCGGACGTTAAACGATGATGATGATGATGATGATATAGTGTTATGCTAAGAAGCAGTGCATGGTACCAGAATTTTGGACCCGTGTCAAATATAACAGGAGTCTGAGCTAGTTAGCATGATACCCACACAAAAGCTGGAAAAGAGAATTGGTTTCACTAAATTCTTCTAAATTCTTGGAGTTTCAAATATCATTAGGAAAACTTTTAAAAAAACATTAAAATTCCACAAAAATCAATGAATGTTATTGAATGAATGCTCACTTTTGGTTTGTATTTAGATTTCTTTTCAACTCCTTCTTGAATCCTCTGTTGTCTGATCTTTTCCTTGTCTTTATTTCTGACAATCAAACAAACAAATAAATACATCAAACAAAAGACAGGATTCTGAAATGATATATACAAAATTGCATAGATGTATAGATTACATCCATGTGTGTAATCTATACACACTCTCTTTCTCTCTCTCTCTCTCACACACACACACATGGTGTAAAATTCTGCTGTGTCACATTAATTTCACTCCTGTCACCTTTTCCTTGAAGGAGGACTCCAAAATGTCGGATACTCCACTCCATTTGCCAATTTCACTGACCTCCTTTGTCAATTTTTCTAAATAATAAAAGTCTGCCAGAGCAGCAGTCTCGCTCCCGTGCCAGTGGCACGTAAAAAGCACCATTTGAGTGCGATCGTTTCCAGTTTCGCCTTACTGGCACTTGTGCAGGTGGCATGTGAACAAAACATTGGACTGACTCCTGTGCAGGTGGCACGTAAAAAACACCATTTGAGCATGGCCGTCGCCAGTACCGTCGAACTGGCCCTCGTGCTGGTGGCACATAAAAAGCACCCACTACACTCTTGGAGTGGTTGGCATTAGGAAGGGCATCCAGCTGTGGAAACTCTGCCAGATCAGATTGGAGCCTGGTGTAGCCATCTGGTTCGCCAGTCCCCAGTCAAATTGTCCAACCCATGCTAGCATGGAAGGCGGATGTTAAATGATGATGATGATGAGGTAAACATATACAAACCTACATTCGCACAAACACGAAATGCTATCAAAAGGCCCAAACAGACAGCCCCACCCACGTGTAGAACCTAACATACTCATCAGTTACAACAGCTCCACCAACCCATATGGTGAGTCTTCATTCGGTACAGTCCAACTGGGACAATCACACAAACTGAACAGTTTAAACATCCTTACCATTCAAATACCAAGGATAATCCACAAGAGGGATTATACCACACAAGAAGACCAATACTTACAAATATGGAATTGTGTTTATATCGACAGATGACGGTGTGAAGTTGTCAATTTTCTTTCCTTTCAGTTCAGGCATAACTGGAATTTTGAGGAGGCCAAAGCCTGTTGCCAATCGACCAAAATCAAGATCTGTTGAGTGAATTAGAAAATAAAGAATACTGCATGACAGCTGGAGAGGTGTGGAGAGGTGAGGAAAGATGGAAGAGGTGGTGGATTAAGCAAAGAGGAAACTTTGTGAGTGGATTTCATGGATGGAAAATTGGAACTGAAACCAGCAGTGAACATAGGATATGTATCATGTGTGATCGTGTTCTGTTGTCAAAAGCAGGATACGTGAATCATATGAGGTCACATGAAAACTGAAATGCCCAGGTAGGTAATAATCTTGAATGCCAACCACCTCTTACGATTTGTGTCATATGTTATAAAACTTGTAAGACAATATCTGGACTTAAAAGACATATGCTAGTTCACAAAAACATTCCTTCAGAATCAGATTCCAAAGGGCAAAGATATAGAAGAAACATCAAAAATATCTGTCACTTGTGTTTTAAACCCTGTCAGTCAGCAGCTGGTCTTAGAAGCCATCTGAGGGCTTACCAACAGAGGGATTGTGCTGTGTGATGGGATGTGGAGTGTGTGTGTGTTGATGGGACGGCTATCATCTGTCAGGATGAAGCATTCATGATGTGTATTTGTGTGTGTGTGTTACTGCCTCATTGAATTGACGTCATGTGATAAGAGGAGTAAACAAGGGCGTAGGAGTGGCTGTGTGATAAGTAGCTTGCTTACAAACCACATGGTTCTAGGTTCAGTCCCTCTGTATGGCACCCTAGGCAAGTGTCTTCTACTATAGCCTCAGGCCGACCAAAGCCTTGTGAGTTGATTTGGTAGACAGAAACTGAAAGAAACCCATCGTATATATATATATATATATAGGATTAGAAAGTGGACAACTGAACGATACAGCCTTACCTGACATCTATGTGAAAAACAAAAAAATTAAGAAAAATTAATAATACTCTTGAAATGAGGAGGGAAGCAGAATATTTGACAAACTCACCTTTAGTCCGGAAGATCATGCTACATTCATGTTTGGCATAAGACTGGATAAAGGAAA